>NC_092420.1:104345717-104645717 GCF_040894005.1 Engystomops pustulosus | reverse complement strand
CCCCCCCCAGTATAAAATAATTATAGCCCCATATAATATCTATAGCATCCCCCCCAGTATAAAATAATTATAGCCCCAAATAATATCTATATAGCATCCCCCCCAGTACAAAATAATTATAGCCACAAATAATATCTATAGCACCCCCCCCAGTATAAAATAATTATAGCCCCAAATAATATATATAGCATCCCCCCCCAGTATAAAATAATTATAGCCACAAATAATATCTAAAGCATCATACCCCCCAGTATAAAATAATTATAGCCTTAAATAATATCGATAGCACCCCCCCCAGTATAAAATAATTATAGCCCTAAATAATATATATAGCACCCCCCCAGTATAAAATAATTATAGCCCCAAATAATATCTATAGCATCCCCCCCAGTATAAAATAATTATAGCCACAAATAATATCTATAGCACCCCCCCAGTATAAAATAATTATATCCCCAAATAATATCTATAGCATCCCCCCCCAGTATAAAATAATTATAGCCCCATATAATATCTATAGCATCCCCCCAGTATAAAATAATTATAGCCCCAAATAATATATATAGCACCCCCCCAGTATAAAATAATTATAGCCCCAAATAATATCTATAGCATCCCCCCCCCAGTATAAAATAATTATAGCCCCAAATAATATCTATAGCATCCCCCCCAGTATAAAATAATTATAGCCCCAAATAATATCTATAGCATCCCCCCCCGGTATAAAATAATTATAGCCCCAAATAATATCTATAGCATCCCCCCCGGTATAAAATAATTATAGCCCCAAATAATATCTATAGCATCCCCCCCAGTATAAAATAATTATAGCCCCAAATAATATATATAGCATCCCCCCCAGTATAAAATAATTATAGCCCCAAATAATATCTATAGCATCCCCCCCCAGTATAAAATAATTATAGCCCCAAATAATATATATAGCATCCCCCCCCAGTATAAAATAATTATAGCCCCAAATAATATCTATAGCATCCCCCCCAGTATAAAATAATTATAGCCCCAAATAATATCTATAGCACCCCCCCCCCAGTATAAAATAATTATAGCCCCAAATAATATATATAGCATCCCCCCCCCAGTATAAAATAATTATACCCCCAAATAATATATATAGCATCCCCCCCAGTATAAAATAATTATAGCCCCAAATAATATATATAGCATCCCCCCCCCAGTATAAAATAATTATACCCCCAAATAATATATATAGCATCCCCCCAAGTATAAAATAATTATAGCCCCAAATAATATCTATAGCATCCCCCCCAGTATAAAATAATTATAGCCCCAAATAATATATATATAGCATCCCCCCCCAGTATAAAATAATTATAGCCCCAAATAATATATATAGCACCCCCCCAGTATAAAATAATTATACCCACAAATAATATATATAGCATCCCCCCCAGTATAAAATAATTATAGCCCCAAATAATATATATAGCACCCCCCCAGTATAAAATAATTATACCCCCAAATAATATATATAGCACCCCCCCAGTATAAAATAATTATAGCCCCAAATAATATATATAGCGTCCCCCCCAGTATAAAATAATTATACCCCCAAATAATATCTATAGCATCATACCCCCCAGTATAAAATAATTATAGCCCCAAATAATATCTATAGCATCCCCCCCCAGTATAAAATAATTATAGCCCCAAATAATATATATATAGCATCCCCCCCAGTATAAAATAATTATAGCCCCAAATAATATATATATAGCATCCCCCCCAGTATAAAATAATTATAGCCCCAAATAATATTTATAGCACCCCCCCAGTATAAAATAATTATACCCCCAAATAATATATATATAGCACCCCCCCAGTATAAAATAATTATAGCCCCAAATAATATCTATAGCATCCCCCCCCAGTATAAAATAATTATAGCCCCAAATAATATATATATAGCATCCCCCCCAGTATAAAATAATTATAGCCCCAAATAATATTTATAGCACCCCCCCAGTATAAAATAATTATACCCCCAAATAATATATATATAGCACCCCCCCAGTATAAAATAATTATAGCCCCAAATAATATCTATAGCATCCCCCCCAGTATAAAATAATTATAGCCCCAAATAATATCTATAGCATCCCCCCCAGTATAAAATAATTATAGCCCCAAATAATATCTATAGCATCCCCCCCCAGTATATAATAATTATAGCCCCAAATAATATATCTATAGCATCCCCCCAGTATAAAATAATTATAGCCCCAAATAATATCTATAGCATCCCCCCCCCAGTATAAAATAATTATAGCCCCAAATAATATATATAGCATCCCCCCCCCAGTATAAAATAATTATAGCCACAAATAATATCTAAAGCATCATACCCCCCAGTATAAAATAATTATAGCCTTAAATAATATCGATAGCACCCCCCCCAGTATAAAATAATTATAGCCCTAAATAATATATATAGCACCCCCCCAGTATAAAATAATTATAGCCCCAAATAATATCTATAGCATCCCCCCCAGTATAAAATAATTATAGCCACAAATAATATCTATAGCACCCCCCCAGTATAAAATAATTATATCCCCAAATAATATCTATAGCATCCCCCCCCCAGTATAAAATAATTATAGCCCCATATAATATCTATAGCACCCCCCCAGTATAACATGATTATAGCCCCAAATAATATATATAGCATCCCCCCCAGTATAAAATAATTATAGCCCCAAATAATATATATAGCACCCCCCCAGTATAAAATAATTATAGCCCCAAATAATATCTATAGCATCCCCCCCCCCAGTATAAAATAATTATAGCCCCAAATAATATCTATAGCATCCCCCCCAGTATAAAATAATTATAGCCCCAAATAATATCTATAGCATCCCCCCCCGGTATAAAATAATTATAGCCCCAAATAATATCTATAGCATCCCCCCCGGTATAAAATAATTATAGCCCCAAATAATATCTATAGCATCCCCCCCAGTATAAAATAATTATAGCCACAAATAATATCTATAGCATCCCCCCCAGTATAAAATAATTATAGCCCCAAATAATATCTATAGCATCCCCCCCAGTATAAAATAATTATAGCCCCAAATAATATATATAGCATCCCCCCCCAGTATAAAATAATTATAGCCCCAAATAATATCTATAGCATCCCCCCCAGTATAAAATAATTATAACCCCAAATAATATCTATAGCATCCCCCCCAGTATAAAATAATTATAACCCCAAATAATATCTATAGCACCCCCCCAGTATAAAATAATTATACCTCCAAATAATATCTATAGCATCCCCCCCAGTATAAAATAATTATAGCCACAAATAATATCTATAGCACCCCCCCAGGATAAAATAATTATATCCCCAAATAATATCTATAGCATCCCCCCCCAGTATAAAATAATTATAGCCCCATATAATATCTATAGCATCCCCCCAGTATAAAATAATTATAGCCCCAAATAATATATATAGCACCCCCCCAGTATAAAATAATTATAGCCCC
The DNA here is from genome assembly GCF_040894005.1 of Engystomops pustulosus. NCBI lineage: Eukaryota > Metazoa > Chordata > Amphibia > Anura > Leptodactylidae > Engystomops > Engystomops pustulosus. The sequence goes on along the minus strand of NC_092420.1, from coordinate 104,642,175 downwards.
AAATAATATCTATAGCATCCCCCCCCCCAGTATAAAATAATTATAGCCCCAAATAATATCTATAGCATCCCCCCCAGTATAAAATAATTATAGCCCCAAATAATATCTATAGCATCCCCCCCCGGTATAAAATAATTATAGCCCCAAATAATATCTATAGCATCCCCCCCGGTATAAAATAATTATAGCCCCAAATAATATATATAGCATCCCCCCCCCAGTATAAAATAATTATAGCCCCAAATAATATCTATACCATCCCCCCAGTATAAAATAATTATAGCCCCAAATAATATCTATAGCACCCCCCCAGTATAAAATAATTATAGCCCCAAATAATATCTATAGCATCCCCCCAGTATAAAATAATTATAGCCCCAAATAATATCTATAGCATCCCCCCCAGTATAAAATAATTATAGCCCTAAATAATATATATAGCATCCCCCCCCAGTATAAAATAATTATAACCCCAAATAATATATATAGCACCCCCCCCAGTATAAAATAATTATAGCCCCAAATAATATCTATAGCATCCCCCCAGTATAAAATAATTATAGCCCCAAATAATATATATAGCATCCCCCCCCAGTATAAAATAATTATAGCCCCAAATAATATATATAGCATCCCCCCCAGTATAAAATAATTATAGCCCCAAATAATATCTATAGCACCCCCCCAGTATAAAATAATTATAGCCCCAAATAATATCTATAGCATCCCCCCCCAGTATAAAATAATTATAGCCCCAAATAATATATATATAGCATCCCCCCCAGTATAAAATAATTATAGCCCCAAATAATATCTATAGCATCCCCCCCCCAGTATAAAATAATTATAGCCCCAAATAATATCTATAGCATCCCCCCCCCAGTATAAAATAATTATAGCCCCAAATAATATATATAGCATCCCCCCCAGTATAACATAATTATAGCCCCAAATAATATATATATAGCATCCCCCCAGTATAAAATAATTATACCTCCAAATAATATCTATAGCACCCCCCCAGTATAACATAATTATAGCCCCAAATAATATATATATAGCATCCCCCCAGTATAAAATAATTATAGCCCCAAATAATATCTATAGCATCCCCCCCAGTATAAAATAATTATATCCCCAAATAATATCTATAGCATCCCCCCCAGTATAAAATAATTATATCCCCAAATAATATCTATAGCATCCCCCCCCAGTATAAAATAATTATAGCCCCAAATAATATCTATAGCATCCCCCCCCAGTATAAAATAATTATAGCCCCAAATAATATCTATAGCACCCCCCCAGTATAAAATAATTATAGCCCCAAATAATATCTATAGCATCCCCCCCCCAGTATAAAAAAATTATAGCCCCAAATAATATCTATAGCACCCCCCAGTATAAAATAATTATAGCCCCAAATAATATCTATAGCATCCCCCCCAGTATAAAATAATTATAGCCCCAAATAATATCTATAGCCTCCCCCCCCAGTATAAAATAATTATAGCCCCAAATAATATCTATAGCACCCCCCCCAGTATAAAATAATTATAGCCCCAAATAATATATATATAGCATCCCCCCAGTATAAAATAATTATAGCCCCAAATAATATAAAAAGTATCCCCCCCCAGTATAAAATAATTATAGCCCCAAATAATATATATAGCATCCCCCCCCAGTATAAAATAATTATAGCCCCAAATAATATCTATAGCATCCCCCCCAGTATAAAATAATTATAGCCCCAAATAATATATATAGCATCCCCCCCAGTATAAAATAATTATACCCCCAAATAATATCTATAGCATCCCCCCCCAGTATAAAATAATTATAGCCCCAAATAATATCTATAGCACCCCCCCAGTATAAAATAATTATACCCCCAAATAATATCTATAGCATCCCCCCCCAGTATAAAATAATTATAGCCCCAAATAATATATATAGCACCCCCCCCCCAGTATAAAATAATTATACCCCCAAATAATATATATATAGCATCCCCCCCCCAGTATAACATAATTATAGCCCCAAATAATATCTATAGCATCCCCCCCAGTATAAAATAATTATAGCCCCAAATAATATCTATAGCATCCCCCCAGTATAAAATAATTATACCCCCAAATAATATATATATAGCACCCCCCCAGGATAAAATAATTATAGCCCCAAATAATATCTATAGCATCCCCCCAGTATAAAATAATTATAGCCCCAAATAATATATATATAGCATCCCCCCCCAGTATAACATAATTATAGCCCCAAATAATATCTATAGCATCCCCCCCAGTATAAAATAATTATAGCCCCAAATAATATCTATAGCATCCCCCCCAGTATAAAATAATTATAGCCCCAAATAATATCTATAGCATCCCCCCCAGTATAAAATAATTATAGCCCCAAAAAATATCTATAGCCTCCCCCCCCAGTATAAAATAATTATAGCCCCAAATAATATCTATAGCATCCCCCCCAGTATAAAATAATTATAGCCCCAAATAATATCTATAGCACCCCCCCAGTATAAAATAATTATAGCCCCAAATAATATCTATAGCATCCCCCCCAGTATAAAATAATTATAGCCCCAAATAATATCTATAGCACCCCCCCAGTATAAAATAATTATAGCCCCAAATAATATATATAGCATCCCCCCCCAGTATAAAATAATTATAGCCCCAAATAATATATATATAGCATCCCCCCCCAGTATAACATAATTATAGCCCCAAATAATATCTATAGCATCCCCCCCAGTATAAAATAATTATAGCCCCAAATAATATCTATAGCATCCCCCCCAGTATAAAATAATTATAGCCCCAAATAATATCTATAGCACCCCCCCCCAGTATAAAATAATTATAGCCCCAAATAATATCTATAGCATCCCCCCCAGTATAAAATAATTATAGCCCCAAATAATATCTATAGCATCCCCCCCAGTATAAAATAATTATAGCCCCAAATAATATCTATAGCACCCCCCCCCAGTATAAAATAATTATAGCCCCAAATAATATCTATAGCATCCCCCCCAGTATAAAATAATTATAGCCCCAAATAATATATATATAGCACCCCCCCAGTATAAAATAATTATAGCCCCGAAAAATATATATATAGCATCCCCTCCCAGTATAAAATAATTATAGCCCCAAATAATATCTATAGCACCCCCCCAGTATAAAATAATTATAGCCCCAAATAATATATATATAGCATCCCCCCCCAGAATAAAATAATTATAGCCCCAAATAATATATATATAGCATCTCCCCCAGTATAACATAATTATAGCCCCAAATAATATCTATAGCACCCCCCCAGTATAAAATAATTATAGCCCCGAAAAATATATCTATAGCACCCCCCCAGTATAAAATAATTATAGCCCCAAATAATATCTATAGCACCCCCCCAGTATAAAATAATTATAGCCCCAAATAATATATATATAGCATCCCCCCCCAGAATAAAATAATTATAGCCCCAAATAATATATATATAGCATCTCCCCCAGTATAACATAATTATAGCCCCAAATAATATCTATAGCACCCCCCCAGTATAAAATAATTATAGCCCCAAATAATATCTATAGCATCCCCCCCAGTATAAAATAATTATAGCCCCAAATAATATCTATAGCACCCCCCCAGTATAAAATAATTATAGCCCCAAATAATATCTATAGCATCCCCCCCAGTATAAAATAATTATACCCCCAAATAATATATATAGCACCCCCCAGTATAAAATAATTATAGCCCCAAATAATATATATATAGCATCTCCCCCAGTATAACATAATTATAGCCCCAAATAATATCTATAGCACCCCCCCAGTATAAAATAATTATAGCCCCAAATAATATCTATAGCACCCCCCCAGTATAAAATAATTATATCCCCAAATAATATCTATAGCATCCCCCCCAGTATAAAATAATTATAGCCCCAAATAATATATATAGCATCCCCCCCCAGTATAACATAATTATAGCCCCAAATAATATATATATAGCATCCCCCCAGTATAAAATAATTATAGCCCCAAATAATATCTATAGCATCCCCCCCAGTATAAAATAATTATATCCCCAAATAATATCTATAGCATCCCCCCCAGTATAAAATAATTATATCCCCAAATAATATCTATAGCATCCCCCCCCAGTATAAAATAATTATAGCCCCAAATAATATCTATAGCATCCCCCCCCAGTATAAAATAATTATAGCCCCAAATAATATCTATAGCACCCCCCCAGTATAAAATAATTATAGCCCCAAATAATATCTATAGCATCCCCCCCCCAGTATAAAAAAATTATAGCCCCAAATAATATCTATAGCACCCCCCAGTATAAAATAATTATAGCCCCAAATAATATCTATAGCATCCCCCCCAGTATAAAATAATTATAGCCCCAAATAATATCTATAGCCTCCCCCCCCAGTATAAAATAATTATAGCCCCAAATAATATCTATAGCACCCCCCCCAGTATAAAATAATTATAGCCCCAAATAATATATATATAGCATCCCCCCAGTATAAAATAATTATAGCCCCAAATAATATAAAAAGTATCCCCCCCCAGTATAAAATAATTATAGCCCCAAATAATATATATAGCATCCCCCCCCAGTATAAAATAATTATAGCCCCAAATAATATCTATAGCATCCCCCCCAGTATAAAATAATTATAGCCCCAAATAATATATATAGCATCCCCCCCAGTATAAAATAATTATACCCCCAAATAATATCTATAGCATCCCCCCCCAGTATAAAATAATTATAGCCCCAAATAATATCTATAGCACCCCCCCAGTATAAAATAATTATACCCCCAAATAATATCTATAGCATCCCCCCCCAGTATAAAATAATTATAGCCCCAAATAATATATATAGCACCCCCCCCCCAGTATAAAATAATTATACCCCCAAATAATATATATATAGCATCCCCCCCCCAGTATAACATAATTATAGCCCCAAATAATATCTATAGCATCCCCCCCAGTATAAAATAATTATAGCCCCAAATAATATCTATAGCATCCCCCCAGTATAAAATAATTATACCCCCAAATAATATATATATAGCACCCCCCCAGGATAAAATAATTATAGCCCCAAATAATATCTATAGCATCCCCCCAGTATAAAATAATTATAGCCCCAAATAATATATATATAGCATCCCCCCCCAGTATAACATAATTATAGCCCCAAATAATATCTATAGCATCCCCCCCAGTATAAAATAATTATAGCCCCAAATAATATCTATAGCATCCCCCCCAGTATAAAATAATTATAGCCCCAAATAATATCTATAGCATCCCCCCCAGTATAAAATAATTATAGCCCCAAAAAATATCTATAGCCTCCCCCCCCAGTATAAAATAATTATAGCCCCAAATAATATCTATAGCATCCCCCCCAGTATAAAATAATTATAGCCCCAAATAATATCTATAGCACCCCCCCAGTATAAAATAATTATAGCCCCAAATAATATCTATAGCATCCCCCCCAGTATAAAATAATTATAGCCCCAAATAATATCTATAGCACCCCCCCAGTATAAAATAATTATAGCCCCAAATAATATATATAGCATCCCCCCCCAGTATAAAATAATTATAGCCCCAAATAATATATATATAGCATCCCCCCCCAGTATAACATAATTATAGCCCCAAATAATATCTATAGCATCCCCCCCAGTATAAAATAATTATAGCCCCAAATAATATCTATAGCACCCCCCCCCCAGTATAAAATAATTATAGCCCCAAATAATATCTATAGCATCCCCCCCAGTATAAAATAATTATAGCCCCAAATAATATATATATAGCACCCCCCCAGTATAAAATAATTATAGCCCCGAAAAATATATATATAGCATCCCCTCCCAGTATAAAATAATTATAGCCCCAAATAATATCTATAGCACCCCCCCAGTATAAAATAATTATAGCCCCAAATAATATCTATAGCACCCCCCCAGTATAAAATAATTATAGCCCCAAATAATATATATATAGCATCCCCCCCCAGAATAAAATAATTATAGCCCCAAATAATATATATATAGCATCTCCCCCAGTATAACATAATTATAGCCCCAAATAATATCTATAGCACCCCCCCAGTATAAAATAATTATAGCCCCAAATAATATCTATAGCATCCCCCCCAGTATAAAATAATTATAGCCCCAAATAATATCTATAGCACCCCCCCAGTATAAAATAATTATAGCCCCAAATAATATCTATAGCATCCCCCCAGTATAAAATAATTATACCCCCAAATAATATATATAGCACCCCCCAGTATAAAATAATTATAGCCCCCAAATAATATCTATAGCATCCCCCCCCCAGTATAAAATAATTATAGCCCCAAATAATATATATAGCATCCCCCCCCAGTATAAAATAATTATAGCCCCAAATAATATCTATAGCACCCCCCCCCCAGTATAAAATAATTATAGCCCCAAATAATATATATATAGAAACCCCCCCCAGTATAAAATAATTATAGCCCCAAATAATATCTATAGCACCCCCCCAGTATAAAATAATAATAGCCCCAAATAATATATATAGCATCCCCCCCCAGTATAAAATAATTATAGCCCCAAATAATATATATAGCATCCCCCCCCCAGTATAAAATAATTATACCCCCAAATAATATATATAGCATCCCCCCCCCAGTATAAAATAATTATAGCCCCAAATAATATATATATAGCACCCCCCCCCAGTATAAAATAATTATACCCCCAAATAATATATATAGCATCCCCCCCCCAGTATAAAATAATTATAGCCCCAAATAATATATATATAGCACCCCCCCCCAGTATAAAATAATTATAGCCCCAAATAATATATATATAGCACCCCCCCCCAGTATAAAATAATTATAGCCCCAAATAATATATATATAGCACCCCCCCAGTATAAAATAATTATAGCCCCAAATAATATCTATAGCATCCCCCCCAGTATAAAATAATTATAGCCCCAAATAATATCTATAGCATCCCCCCCCAGTATAAAATAATTATATCCCCAAATAATATCTATAGCATCCCCCCCCAGTATAAAATAATTATAGCCCCAAATAATATCTATAGCATCCCCCCCAGTATAAAATAATTATACCCCCAAATAATATCTATAGCATCCCCCCCCCAGTATAAAATAATTATAGCCCCAAATAATATCTATAGCATCCCCCCCAGTATAAAATAATTATAGCCCCAAATAATATCTATAGCATCCCCCCCAGTATAAAATAATTATAGCCCCAAATAATATCTATAGCATCCCCCCCCAGTATAAAATAATTATACCCCCAAATAATATATATATAGCACCCCCCCAGTATAACATGATTATAGCCCCAAATAATATATATAGCATCCCCCCCAGTATAAAATAATTATATCCCCAAATAATATCTATAGCACCCCCCCAGTATAAAATAATTATAGCCCCAAATAATATATATATAGCATCCCCCCAGTATAAAATAATTATAGCCCCAAATAATATCTATAGCACCCCCCCCAGTATAAAATAATTATAGCCCCAAATAATATATATAGCATCCCCCCCAGTATAAAATAATTATAGCCCCAAATAATATATATAGCATCCCCCCAGTATAAAATAATTATAGCCCCAAATAATATCTATAGCATCCCCCCCCAGTATAAAATAATTATAGCCCCAAATAATATATATAGCATCCCCCCCAGTATAAAATAATTATACCCCCAAATAATATATATAGCATCCCCCCCAGTATAAAATAATTATACCCCCAAATAATATCTATAGCATCCCCCCCAGTATAAAATAATTATACCCCCAAATAATATCTATAGCATCCCCCCCAGTATAAAATATTTATAGCCCCAAATAATATCTATAGCATCCCCCCCCAGTATAAAATAATTATAGCCCCAAATAATATCTATAGCACCCCCCCCAGTATAAAATAATTATAGCCCCAAATAATATATATAGCATCCCCCCCCAGTATAAAATAATTATAGCCCCAAATAATATATATAGCATCCCCCCCCAGTATAACATAATTATACCCCCAAATAATATCTATAGCACCCCCCCCAGTATAAAATAATTATAGCCCCAAATAATATATATAGCATCCCCCCCCAGTATAACATAATTATAGCCCCAAATAATATCTATAGCACCCCCCCAGTATAAAATAATTATAGCCCCAAATAATATATATAGCATCCCCCCCCAGTATAAAATAATTATAGCCCCAAATAATATATATAGCATCCCCCCCAGTATAAAATAATTATAGCCCCAAATAATATCTATAGCATCCCCCCCCAGTATAACATAATTATAGCCCCAAATAATATCTATAGCACCCCCCCAGTATAAAATAATTATAGCCCCAAATAATATATATAGCATCCCCCCCCAGTATAAAATAATTATAGCCCCAAATAATATCTATAGCATCCCCCCCCCAGTATAAAATATTTATAGCCCCAAATAATATCTATAGCATCCCCTCCCAGTATAAAATAATTATAGCCCCAAATAATATCTATAGCACCCCCCCAGTATAAAATAATTATAGCCCCAAATAATATCTATAGCATCCCCCCCCAGTATAAAATAATTATACCCCCAAATAATATCTATAGCATCCCCCCCCAGTATAAAATAATTATACCCCCAAATAATATCTATAGCATCCCCCCCCAGTATAAAATAATTATACCCCCAAATAATATCTATAGCACCCCCCCAGTATAAAATAATTATAGCCCCAAATAATATCTATAGCATCCCCCCCCAGTATAAAATAATTATAGCCCCAAATAATATATATATAGCATCCCCCCAGTATAAAATAATTATAGCCCCAAATAATATCTATAGCACCCCCCCAGTATAAAATAATTATAGCCCCAAATAATATATATAGCATCCCCCCCAGTATAAAATAATTATACCCCCAAATAATATCTATAGCATCCCCCCCCAGTATAAAATAATTATAGCCCCAAATAATATCTATAGCACCCCCCCAGTATAAAATAATTATACCCCCAAATAATATCTATAGCATCCCCCCCCCAGTATAAAATAATTATAGCCCCAAATAATATATATAGCACCCCCCCCCCAGTATAAAATAATTATACCCCCAAATAATATATATATAGCATCCCCCCCCCAGTATAACATAATTATAGCCCCAAATAATATCTATAGCATCCCCCCCAGTATAAAATAATTATAGCCCCAAATAATATCTATAGCATCCCCCCAGTATAAAATAATTATACCCCCAAATAATATATATATAGCACCCCCCCAGGATAAAATAATTATAGCCCCAAATAATATCTATAGCATCCCCCCAGTATAAAATAATTATAGCCCCAAATAATATCTATAGCATCCCCCCAGTATAAAATAATTATACCCCCAAATAATATATATATAGCACCCCCCCAGGATAAAATAATTATAGCCCCAAATAATATATATAGCATCCCCCCCCAGTATAAAATAATTATAGCCCCAAATAATATCTATAGCATCCCCCCCAGTATAAAATAATTATAGCCCCAAAAAATATCTATAGCCTCCCCCCCCAGTATAAAATAATTATAGCCCCAAATAATATCTATAGCATCCCCCCCAGTATAAAATAATTATAGCCCCAAATAATATATATAGCATCCCCCCCCAGTATAAAATAATTATAGCCCCAAATAATATATATATAGCATCCCCCCCCAGTATAACATAATTATAGCCCCAAATAATATCTATAGCATCCCCCCAGTATAAAATAATTATAGCCCCAAATAATATCTATAGCATCCCCCCAGTATAAAATAATTATACCCCCAAATAATATATATATAGCACCCCCCCCAGTATAAAATAATTATAGCTCCAAATAATATCTATAGCACCCCCCCAGTATAAAATAATTATACCCCCAAATAATATCTATAGCATCCCCCCCCAGTATAAAATAATTATAGCCCCAAATAATATATATAGCACCCCCCCCCAGTATAAAATAATTATACCCCCAAATAATATATATATAGCATCCCCCCCCCAGTATAACATAATTATAGCCCCAAATAATATCTATAGCATCCCCCCCAGTATAAAATAATTATAGCCCCAAATAATATCTATAGCATCCCCCCAGTATAAAATAATTATACCCCCAAATAATATATATATAGCACCCCCCCAGGATAAAATAATTATAGCCCCAAATAATATCTATAGCATCCCCCCAGTATAAAATAATTATAGCCCCAAATAATATATATATAGCATCCCCCCCCAGTATAACATAATTATAGCCCCAAATAATATCTATAGCATCCCCCCCAGTATAAAATAATTATAGCCCCAAATAATATCTATAGCATCCCCCCCAGTATAAAATAATTATAGCCCCAAATAATATCTATAGCATCCCCCCCAGTATAAAATAATTATAGCCCCAAATAATATCTATAGCATCCCCCCCCAGTATAAAATAATTATAGCCCCAAATAATATATATAGCACCCCCCCCCAGTATAAAATAATTATAGCCCCAAATAATATATATATAGCATCCCCCCCCAGTATAACATAATTATAGCCCCAAATAATATCTATAGCATCCCCCCAGTATAAAATAATTATAGCCCCAAATAATATCTATAGCATCCCCCCAGTATAAAATAATTATACCCCCAAATAATATATATATAGCACCCCCCCCAGTATAAAATAATTATAGCTCCAAATAATATCTATAGCACCCCCCCCAGTATAAAATAATTATAGCCCCAAATAATATCTATAGCATCCCCCCAGTATAAAATACTTATAGCCCCAAATAATATATATATAGCACCCCCCCCAGTATAAAATAATTATAGCCCCAAATAATATATATAGCACCCCCCCCAGTATAAAATAATTATACCCCCAAATAATATCTATAGCACCCCCCCCCCAGTATAAAATAATTATAGCCCCAAATAATATATATAGCATCCCCCCCAGTATAAAATAATTATAGCCCCAAATAATATCTATAGCACCCCCCCCAGTATAAAATAATTATAGCCCCAAATAATATCTATAGCACCCCCCCAGTATAAAATAATTATAGCCCCAAATAATATATATAGCACCCCCCCAGTATAAAATAATTATAGCCCCAAATAATATCTATAGCATCCCCCCCAGTATAAAATAATTATAGCCCCAAATAATATATATAGCACCCCCCCAGTATAAAATAATTATAGCCCCAAATAATATATATAGCACCCCCCCAGTATAAAATAATTATAGCCCCAAATAATATCTATAGCACCCCCCCAGTATAAAATAATTATAGCCCCAAATAATATCTATAGCATCCCCCCCCAGTATAAAATAATTATAGCCCCAAATAATATATATAGCACCCCCCCCAGTATAAAATAATTATAGCCCCAAATAATATATATAGCATCCCCCCACAGTATAAAATAATTATAGCCCCAAATAATATATATAGCACCCCCCCAGTATAAAATAATTATAGCCCCAAATAATATATATAGCATCCCCCCAGTATAAAATAATTATAGCCCAAATAATATCTATAGCACCCCCCCAGTATAAAATAATTATAGCCCCAAATAATATATATAGTATCCCCCCCCAGTATAGAATAATTATAGCCCCAAATAATATCTATAGCATCCCCCCCCAGTATAAAATAATTATAGCCCCAAATAATATATATAGCATCCCCCCCCAGTATAAAATAATTATACCCCCAAATAATATATATAGCATCCCCCCCAGTATAAAATAATTATAGCCCCAAATAATATCTATAGCATCCCCCCCCAGTATAAAATAATTATAGCCCCAAATAATATATATAGCATCCCCCCCCAGTATAAAATAATTATACCCCCAAATAATATATATAGCATCCCCCCCAGTATAAAATAATTATAGCCCCAAATAATATCTAAAGCATCCCCCCCCCAGTATAAAATAATTATAGCCCCAAATAATATATATAGCATCCCCCCCCAGTATAAAATAATTATACCCCCAAATAATATATATAGCATCCCCCCCAGTATAAAATAATTATAGCCCCAAATAATATCTATAGCATCCCCCCCAGTATAAAATAATTATAGCCCCAAATAATATATATAGCAACCCCCCAGTATAAAATAATTATAGCCCCAAATAATATATATAGCATCCCCCCACAGTATAAAATAATTATAGCCCCAAATAATATATATAGCACCCCCCCAGTATAAAATAATTATAGCCCCAAATAATATCTATAGCATCCCCCCAGTATAAAATAATTATAGCCCCAAATAATATCTATAGCATCCCCCCCCAGTATAAAATAATTATAGCCCCAAATAATATATATAGCATCCCCCCCCAGTATAAAATAATTATAGCCCCAAATAATATCTATAGCATCCCCCCAGTATAAAATAATTATAGCCCCAAATAATATATATAGCACCCCCCCCAGTATAATATAATTATAGCCCCAAATAATATCTATAGCACCCCCCCAGTATAAAATAATTATAGCCCCAAATAATATCTATAGCACCCCCCCAGTATAAAATAATTATACCCCCAAATAATATATATATAGCATACCCCCCCAGTATAAAATAATTATAGCCCCAAATAATATAAATAGCATCCCCCCCAGTATAAAATAATTATAGCCCCAAATAATATCTATAGCATCCCCCCCCCAGTATAAAATAATTATAGCCCCAAATAATATCTATAGCATCCCCCCCAGTATAAAATAATTATAGCCCCAAATAATATCTATAGCACCCCCCCAAGTATAAAATAATTATACCTCCAAATAATATATATAGCATCCCCCCCAGTATAAAATAATTATACCCCCAAATAATATATATATAGCATCCCCCCCCCAGTATAAAATAATTATAGCCCCAAATAATATAAATAGCATCCCCCCCAGTATAAAATAATTATAGCCCCAAATAATATGTATAGCATCCCCCCCAGTATAAAATAATTATAGCCCCAAATAATATGTATAGCATCCCCCCCAGTATAAAATAATTATAGCCCCAAATAATATCTATAGCATCCCCCCAGTATAAAATAATTATACCTCCAAATAATATATATATAGCACCCCCCAGTATAAAATAATTATAGCCCCAAATAATATATATATAGCACCCCCCCAATATAAAATAATTATAGCCCCAAATAATATATATAGCATCCCCCCCCAGTATAAAAAAATTATAGCCCCAAATAATATCTATAGCATCCCCCCCAGTATAAAATAATTATAGCCCCAAATAATATATATAGCATCCCCCCCCCAGTATAAAATAATTATAGCCCCAAATAATATATATATAGCACCCCCCCAGTATAAAATAATTATAGCCCCAAATAATATATATATAGCACCCCCCCAGTATAAAATAATTATAGCCCCAAATAATATCTATAGCATCCCCCCCAGTATAAAATAATTATACCCCCAAATAATATCTATAGCATCCCCCCCCCAGTATAAAATAATTATACCCCCAAATAATATATATAGCATCCCCCCCAGTATAAAATAATTATACCCCCAAATAATATCTATAGCACCCCCCCAGTATAAAATAATTATAGCCCCAAATAATATATATAGCACCCCCCCCAGTATAAAATAATTATAGCCCCAAATAATATATATAGCATCCCCCCCAGTATAAAATAATTATAGCCCCAAATAATATCTATAGCATCCCCCCCAGTATAAAATAATTATAGCCCCAAATAATATCTATAGCATCCCCCCCAGTATAAAATAATTATAGCCCCAAATAATATCTATAGCATCCCCCCCAGTATAAAATAATTATAGCCCCAAATAATATCTATAGCATCCCCCCCCAGTATAAAATAATTATACCCCCAAATAATATCTATAGCATCCCCCCAGTATAAAATAATTATAGCCCCAAATAATATATATAGCACCCCCCCAGTATAAAATAATTATAGCCCCAAATAATATCTATAGCACCCCCCCAGTATAAAATAATTATAGCCCCAAATAATATCTATAGCACCCCCCCAGTATAAAATAATTATAGCCCCAAATAATAAATATAGCATCCCCCCCAGTACAAAATAATTATAGCCCCAAATAATAAATATAGCATCCCCCCCAGTACAAAATAATTATAGCCCCAAATAATAAATATAGCATCCCCCCCAGTACAAAATAATTATAGCCCCAAATAATATCTATAGCATCCCCCCCAGTATAAAATAATTATAGCCCCAAATAATATATATAGCACCCCCCAGTATAAAATAATTATAGCCCCAAATAATATCTATAGCCTCCCCCCCCAGTATAAAATAATTATAGCCCCAAATAATATCTATAGCATCCCCCCCAGTATAAAATAATTATAGCCCCAAATAATATATATATAGCATACCCCCCCAGTATAAAATAATTATAGCCCCAAATAATATCTATAGCACCCCCCCAGTATAAAATAATTATAGCCCCAAATAATATCTATAGCACCCCCCCAGTATAAAATAATTATACCCCCAAATAATATATATATAGCATCCCCCCCAGTATAAAATAATTATAGCCCCAAATAATATAAATAGCATCCCCCCCAGTATAAAATAATTATAGCCCCAAATAATATCTATAGCATCCCCCCCCCAGTATAAAATAATTATAGCCCCAAATAATATCTATAGCATCCCCCCACAGTATAAAATAATTATAGCCCCAAATAATATAAATAGCATCCCCCCCAGTATAAAATAATTATAGCCCCAAATAATATCTATAGCATCCCCCCCCCAGTATAAAATAATTATAGCCCCAAATAATATCTATAGCATCCCCCCCAGTATAAAATAATTATAGCCCCAAATAATATCTATAGCATCCCCCCCCAGTATAAAATAATTATACCCCCAAATAATATATATAGCATCCCCCCCCAGTATAAAATAATTATAGCCCCAAATAATATCTATAGCATCCCCCCCAGTATAAAATAATTATACCCCCAAATAATATATATAGCATCCCCCCCCAGTATAAAATAATTATAGCCCCAAATAATATCTATAGCACCCCCCCAAGTATAAAATAATTATACCTCCAAATAATATATATAGCATCCCCCCCAGTATAAAATAATTATACCCCCAAATAATATATATATAGCATCCCCCCCCCAGTATAAAATAATTATAGCCCCAAATAATATAAATAGCATCCCCCCCAGTATAAAATAATTATAGCCCCAAATAATATGTATAGCATCCCCCCCAGTATAAAATAATTATAGCCCCAAATAATATCTATAGCATCCCCCCCCAGTATAAAATAATTATAGCCCCAAATAATATCTATAGCATCCCCCCCCAGTATAAAATAATTATAGCCCCAAATAATATATATATAGCACCCCCCCAATATAAAATAATTATAGCCCCAAATAATATATATAGCATCCCCCCCCAGTATAAAAAAATTATAGCCCCAAATAATATCTATAGCATCCCCCCCAGTATAAAATAATTATAGCCCCAAATAATATATATATAGCACCCCCCCAGTATAAAATAATTATAGCCCCAAATAATATATATATAGCACCCCCCCAGTATAAAATAATTATAGCCCCAAATAATATATATAGCATCCCCCCCAGTATAAAATAATTATAGCCCCAAATAATATCTATAGCATCCCCCCCCAGTATAAAATAATTATACCCCCAAATAATATCTATAGCATCCCCCCCCCAGTATAAAATAATTATACCCCCAAATAATATCTATAGCATCCCCCCCCAGTATAAAATAATTATACCCCCAAATAATATCTATAGCATCCCCCCCCCAGTATAAAATAATTATACCCCCAAATAATATATATAGCATCCCCCCCAGTATAAAATAATTATACCCCCAAATAATATCTATAGCACCCCCCCAGTATAAAATAATTATAGCCCCAAATAATATATATAGCACCCCCCCCAGTATAAAATAATTATAGCCCCAAATAATATATATAGCATCCCCCCCAGTATAAAATAATTATAGCCCCAAATAATATATATAGCATCCCCCCCCCAGTATAAAATAATTATACCCCCAAATAATATATATAGCATCCCCCCCAGTATAAAATAATTATAGCCCCAAATAATATCTATAGCACCCCCCCAGTATAAAATAATTATAGCCCCAAATAATATCTATAGCATCCCCCCCAGTATAAAATAATTATACCCCCAAATAATATCTATAGCACCCCCCCAGTATAAAATAATTATAGCCCCAAATAATAAATATAGCATCCCCCCCAGTACAAAATAATTATAGCCCCAAATAATAAATATAGCATCCCCCCCAGTATAAAATAATTATAGCCCCAAATAATATCTATAGCCTCCCCCCCAGTATAAAATAATTATAGCCCCAAATAATATCTATAGCATCCCCCCAGTATAAAATAATTATAGCCCCAAATAATATCTATAGCATCCCCCCACAGTATAAAATAATTATAGCCCCAAATAATATATATATAGCATCCCCCCAGTATAAAATAATTATAGCCCCAAATAATATCTATAGCATCCCCCCCAGTATAAAATAATTATAGCCCCAAATAATATCTATAGCATCCCCCCCAGTATAAAATAATTATAGCCCCAAATAATATCTATAGCATCCCCCCCAGTATAAAATAATTATAGCCCCAAATAATATCTATAGCATCCCCCCCAGTATAAAATAATTATAGCCCCAAATAATATCTATAGCATCCCCCCCCAGTATAAAATAATTATAGCCCCAAATAATATCTATAGCATCCCCCCAGTATAAAATAATTATAGCCCCAAATAATATCTATAGCATCCCCCCAGTATAAAATAATTATAGCCCCAAATAATATCTATAGCATCCCCCCCAGTATAAAATAATTATAGCCCCAAATAATATGTATAGCATCCCCCCCAGTATAAAATAATTATAGCCCCAAATAATATCTATAGCATCCCCCCAGTATAAAATAATTATACCTCCAAATAATATATATATAGCACCCCCCAGTATAAAATAATTATAGCCCCAAATAATATATATATAGCACCCCCCAGTATAAAATAATTATAGCCCCAAATAATATATATATAGCACCCCCCCAATATAAAATAATTATAGCCCCAAATAATATATATAGCATCCCCCCCAGTATAAAAAAATTATAGCCCCAAATAATATCTATAGCATCCCCCCCAGTATAAAATAATTATAGCCCCAAATAATATATATAGCACCCCCCCAGTATAAAATAATTATAGCCCCAAATAATATCTATAGCATCCCCCCCAGTATAAAATAATTATACCCCCAAATAATATCTATAGCACCCCCCCCCCAGTATAAAATAATTATACCCCCAAATAATATATATAGCATCCCCCCCAGTATAAAATAATTATACCCCCAAATAATATCTATAGCACCCCCCCAGTATAAAATAATTATAGCCCCAAATAATATATATAGCACCCCCCCCAGTATAAAATAATTATAGCCCCAAATAATATATATAGCATCCCCCCCAGTATAAAATAATTATAGCCCCAAATAATATCTATAGCATCCCCCCCAGTATAAAATAATTATAGCCCCAAATAATATCTATAGCATCCCCCCCAGTATAAAATAATTATAGCCCCAAATAATATCTATAGCATCCCCCCCAGTATAAAATAATTATAGCCCCAAATAATATCTATAGCATCCCCCCCCAGTATAAAATAATTATACCCCCAAATAATATCTATAGCATCCCCCCAGTATAAAATAATTATAGCCCCAAATAATATATATAGCACCCCCCCAGTATAAAATAATTATAGCCCCAAATAATATCTATAGCACCCCCCCAGTATAAAATAATTATAGCCCCAAATAATATCTATAGCACCCCCCCAGTATAAAATAATTATAGCCCCAAATAATAAATATAGCATCCCCCCCAGTACAAAATAATTATAGCCCCAAATAATAAATATAGCATCCCCCCCAGTACAAAATAATTATAGCCCCAAATAATAAATATAGCATCCCCCCCAGTACAAAATAATTATAGCCCCAAATAATATCTATAGCATCCCCCCAGTATAAAATAATTATAGCCCCAAATAATATCTATAGCACCCCCCAGTATAAAATAATTATACCCCCAAATAATATCTATAGCACCCCCCCCAGTATAAAATAATTATACCCCCAAATAATATATATATAGCATCCCCCCCAGTATAAAATAATTATAGCCCCAAATAATATAAATAGCATCCCCCCCAGTATAAAATAATTATAGCCCCAAATAATATCTATAGCATCCCCCCCCCAGTATAAAATAATTATAGCCCCAAATAATATCTATAGCATCCCCCCACAGTATAAAATAATTATAGCCCCAAATAATATAAATAGCATCCCCCCCAGTATAAAATAATTATAGCCCCAAATAATATCTATAGCATCCCCCCCCCAGTATAAAATAATTATAGCCCCAAATAATATCTATAGCATCCCCCCCAGTATAAAATAATTATAGCCCCAAATAATATCTATAGCATCCCCCCCCAGTATAAAATAATTATACCCCCAAATAATATATATAGCATCCCCCCCGGTATAAAATAATTATAGCCCCAAATAATATATATATAGCACCCCCCCAGTATAAAATAATTATAGCCCCAAATAATATATATATAGCACCCCCCCAGTATAAAATAATTATAGCCCCAAATAATATCTATAGCATCCCCCCCAGTATAAAATAATTATACCCCCAAATAATATCTATAGCATCCCCCCCCCAGTATAAAATAATTATACCCCCAAATAATATATATAGCATCCCCCCCAGTATAAAATAATTATACCCCCAAATAATATCTATAGCACCCCCCCAGTATAAAATAATTATAGCCCCAAATAATATATATAGCACCCCCCCCAGTATAAAATAATTATAGCCCCAAATAATATATATAGCATCCCCCCCAGTATAAAATAATTATAGCCCCAAATAATATCTATAGCATCCCCCCCAGTATAAAATAATTATAGCCCCAAATAATATCTATAGCATCCCCCCCAGTATAAAATAATTATAGCCCCAAATAATATCTATAGCATCCCCCCCAGTATAAAATAATTATAGCCCCAAATAATATCTATAGCATCCCCCCCCAGTATAAAATAATTATACCCCCAAATAATATCTATAGCATCCCCCCAGTATAAAATAATTATAGCCCCAAATAATATATATAGCACCCCCCCAGTATAAAATAATTATAGCCCCAAATAATATCTATAGCACCCCCCCAGTATAAAATAATTATAGCCCCAAATAATATCTATAGCACCCCCCCAGTATAAAATAATTATAGCCCCAAATAATAAATATAGCATCCCCCCCAGTACAAAATAATTATAGCCCCAAATAATAAATATAGCATCCCCCCCAGTACAAAATAATTATAGCCCCAAATAATAAATATAGCATCCCCCCCAGTACAAAATAATTATAGCCCCAAATAATATCTATAGCATCCCCCCAGTATAAAATAATTATAGCCCCAAATAATATCTATAGCACCCCCCCAGTATAAAATAATTATACCCCCAAATAATATATATATAGCATCCCCCCCAGTATAAAATAATTATAGCCCCAAATAATATAAATAGCATCCCCCCCAGTATAAAATAATTATAGCCCCAAATAATATCTATAGCATCCCCCCCCCAGTATAAAATAATTATAGCCCCAAATAATATCTATAGCATCCCCCCCAGTATAAAATAATTATAGCCCCAAATAATATCTATAGCATCCCCCCCCAGTATAAAATAATTATACCCCCAAATAATATATATAGCATCCCCCCCGGTATAAAATAATTATAGCCCCAAATAATATCTATAGCACCCCCCCAAGTATAAAATAATTATACCTCCAAATAATATATATAGCATCCCCCCCAGTATAAAATAATTATACCCCCAAATAATATATATATAGCATCCCCCCCCCAGTATAAAATAATTATAGCCCCAAATAATATAAATAGCATCCCCCCCAGTATAAAATAATTATAGCCCCAAATAATATGTATAGCATCCCCCCCAGTATAAAATAATTATAGCCCCAAATAATATCTATAGCATCCCCCCCCAGTATAAAATAATTATAGCCCCAAATAATATCTATAGCATCCCCCCCCAGTATAAAATAATTATAGCCCCAAATAATATATATATAGCACCCCCCCAATATAAAATAATTATAGCCCCAAATAATATATATAGCATCCCCCCCCAGTATAAAAAAATTATAGCCCCAAATAATATCTATAGCATCCCCCCCAGTATAAAATAATTATAGCCCCAAATAATATATATATAGCACCCCCCCAGTATAAAATAATTATAGCCCCAAATAATATATATATAGCACCCCCCCAGTATAAAATAATTATAGCCCCAAATAATATATATAGCATCCCCCCCAGTATAAAATAATTATAGCCCCAAATAATATCTATAGCATCCCCCCCCAGTATAAAATAATTATACCCCCAAATAATATCTATAGCATCCCCCCCCCAGTATAAAATAATTATACCCCCAAATAATATCTATAGCATCCCCCCCCAGTATAAAATAATTATACCCCCAAATAATATCTATAGCATCCCCCCCCCCAGTATAAAATAATTATACCCCCAAATAATATATATAGCATCCCCCCCAGTATAAAATAATTATACCCCCAAATAATATCTATAGCACCCCCCCAGTATAAAATAATTATAGCCCCAAATAATATATATAGCACCCCCCCCAGTATAAAATAATTATAGCCCCAAATAATATATATAGCATCCCCCCCAGTATAAAATAATTATAGCCCCAAATAATATATATAGCATCCCCCCCCAGTATAAAATAATTATACCCCCAAATAATATATATAGCATCCCCCCCAGTATAAAATAATTATAGCCCCAAATAATATCTATAGCACCCCCCCAGTATAAAATAATTATAGCCCCAAATAATATCTATAGCATCCCCCCCAGTATAAAATAATTATACCCCCAAATAATATCTATAGCACCCCCCCAGTATAAAATAATTATAGCCCCAAATAATAAATATAGCATCCCCCCCAGTACAAAATAATTATAGCCCCAAATAATAAATATAGCATCCCCCCCAGTATAAAATAATTATAGCCCCAAATAATATCTATAGCCTCCCCCCCAGTATAAAATAATTATAGCCCCAAATAATATCTATAGCATCCCCCCAGTATAAAATAATTATAGCCCCAAATAATATCTATAGCATCCCCCCCAGTATAAAATAATTATAGCCCCAAATAATATATATATAGCATCCCCCCAGTATAAAATAATTATAGCCCCAAATAATATCTATAGCATCCCCCCCAGTATAAAATAATTATAGCCCCAAATAATATCTATAGCATCCCCCCCAGTATAAAATAATTATAGCCCCAAATAATATCTATAGCATCCCCCCCAGTATAAAATAATTATAGCCCCAAATAATATCTATAGCATCCCCCCCAGTATAAAATAATTATAGCCCCAAATAATATCTATAGCATCCCCCCCCAGTATAAAATAATTATAGCCCCAAATAATATCTATAGCATCCCCCCAGTATAAAATAATTATAGCCCCAAATAATATCTATAGCATCCCCCCAGTATAAAATAATTATAGCCCCAAATAATATCTATAGCATCCCCCCCAGTATAAAATAATTATAGCCCCAAATAATATCTATAGCATCCCCCCCCAGTATAAAATAATTATAGCCCCAAATAATATCTATAGCATCCCCCCCAGTATAAAATAATTATAGCCCCAAATAATATATATAGCACCCCCCCCCAGTATAAAATAATTATAGCCCCAAATAATATCTATAGCTTTCCCCCCACAGTATAAAATAATTATAGCCCCAAATAATATCTATAGCCTCCCCCCCCAGTATAAAATAATTATAGCCCCAAATAATATCTATAGCATCCCCCCCAGTATAAAATAATTATAGCCCCAAATAATATATATAGCACCCCCCCCAGTATAAAATAATTATAGCCCCAAATAATATCTATAGCATCCCCCCCAGTATAAAATATTATATCCCCAAATAATATATATATAGCATCCCCCCACAGTATAAAATAATTATAGCCCCAAATAATATCTATAGCATCCCCCCCCAGTATAAAATAATTATAGCCCCAAATAATATCTATAGCATCCCCCCCCAGTATAAAATAATTATAGCCCCAAATAATATATATAGCATCCCCCCACAGTATAAAATAATTATAGCCCCAAATAATATCTATAGCACCCCCCCCCCAGTATAAAATAATTATAGCCCCAAATAATATATATAGCATCCCCCCCCAGTATAAAATAATTATAGCCCCAAATAATATATATAGCATCCCCCCCCAGTATAAAATAATTATAGCCCCAAATAATATATATAGCGTCCCCCCCAGTATAACATAATTATAGCCCCAAATAATATCTATAGCATCCCCCCCCCAGTATAAAATAATTATAGCCCCAAATAATATCTATAGCACCCCCCAGTATAAAATAATTATAGCCCCAAATAATATATATAGCACCCCCCCCAGTATAAAATAATTATAGCCCCAAATAATATATATAGCATCCCCCCCCAGTATAAAATAATTATAGCCCCAAATAATATATATAGCACCCCCCCCAGTATAAAATAATTATAGCCCCAAATAATATCTATAGCATCCCCCCCAGTATAAAATAATTATAGCCCCAAATAATATCTATATAGCATCCCCCCAGTATAAAATAATTATACCCCCAAATAATATCTATAGCATCCCCCCCAGTATAAAATAATTATAGCCCCAAATAATATCTATAGCATCCCCCCCAGTATAAAATAATTATACCCCCAAATAATATCTATAGCATCCCCCCCAGTATAAAATAATTATAGCCCCAAATAATATCTATAGCATCCCCCCCAGTATAAAATAATTATAGCCCCAAATAATATATATAGCACCCCCCCCAGTATAAAATAATTATAGCCCCAAATAATATCTATAGCATCCCCCCAGTATAAAATAATTATAGCCCCAAATAATATCTATAGCATCCCCCCCAGTATAAAATAATTATAGCCCCAAATAATATATATAGCATCCCCCCCAGTATAAAATAATTATACCCCCAAATAATATATATAGCACCCCCCCAGTATAAAATAATTATAGCCCCAAATAATATCTATAGCACCCCCCCCAGTATAAAATAATTATAGCCCCAAATAATATATATAGCACCCCCCCCAGTATAAAATAATTATAGCCCCAAATAATATCTATAGCATCCCCCCCAGTATAAAATAATTATAGCCCCAAATAATATCTATATAGCATCCCCCCAGTATAAAATAATTATACCCCCAAATAATATCTATAGCATCCCCCCCAGTATAAAATAATTATAGCCCCAAATAATATCTATAGCATCCCCCCCAGTATAAAATAATTATACCCCCAAATAATATCTATAGCATCCCCCCCAGTATAAAATAATTATAGCCCCAAATAATATCTATAGCATCCCCCCCAGTATAAAATAATTATAGCCCCAAATAATATATATAGCACCCCCCCCAGTATAAAATAATTATAGCCCCAAATAATATCTATAGCATCCCCCCAGTATAAAATAATTATAGCCCCAAATAATATCTATAGCATCCCCCCCAGTATAAAATAATTATAGCCCCAAATAATATATATAGCATCCCCCCCAGTATAAAATAATTATAGCCCCAAATAATATCTATAGCATCCCCCCAGTATAAAATAATTATAGCCCCAAATAATATCTATAGCATCCCCCCCAGTATAAAATAATTATAGCCCCAAATAATATATATAGCACCCCCCCCAGTATAAAATAATTATAGCCCCAAATAATATCTATAGCACCCCCCCCCAGTATAAAATAATTATAGCCCCAAATAATATATATAGCATCCCCCCCAGTATAAAATAATTATAGCCCCAAATAATATATATAGCCTCCCCCCCAGTATAAAATAATTATAGCCCCAAATAATATATATAGCACCCCCCCAGTATAAAATAATTATACCCCCAAATAATATCTATAGCATCCCCCCAGTATAAAATAATTATACCCCCAAATAATATCTATAGCATCCCCCCAGTATAAAATAATTATACCTCCAAATAATATATATAGCATCCCCCCCAGTATAAAATAATTATAGCCCCAAATAATATATATAGCACCCCCCCAGTATAAAATAATTATAGCCCCAAATAATATCTATAGCCTCCCCCCTAGTATAAAATAATTATAGCCCCAAATAATATATATATAGCACCCCCCCAGTATAAAATAATTATAGCCCCAAATAATATCTATAGCACCCCCCCAGGATAAAATAATTATACCCCAAATAATATATATAGCATCCCCCCCAGTATAAAATAATTATAGCCCCGAATAATATATATAGCATCCCCCCCCAGTATAAAATAATTATAGCCCCAAATAATATATATAGCATCCCCCCCAGTATAAAATAATTATAGCCCCAAATAATATTTAAAGCATCCCCCCCAGTATAAAATAATTATACCCCCAAATAATATATATAGCATCCCCCCAGTATAAAATAATTATACCCCCAAATAATATATATATAGCATCCCCCCCAGTATAAAATTATTATAGCCCCAAATAATATCTATAGCACCCCCCCAGTATAAAATAATTATAGCCCGAAATAATATATATATAGCATCCCCCCCAGTATAAAATAATTATAGCCCCAAATAATATCTATAGCACCCCCCCCCAGTATAAAATAATTATACCCCCAAATAATATCTATAGCATCCCCCCCAGTATAAAATAATTATAGCCCCAAATAATATCTATAGCACCCCCCCAGTATAAAATAATTATATCCCAAATAATATCTATAGCACCCCCCCAGTATAAAATAATTATACCCCAAATAATATATATAGCATCCCCCCCAGTATAAAATAATTATAGCCCCGAATAATATATATAGCATCCCCCCCCAGTATAAAATAATTATAGCCCCAAATAATATATATAGCATCCCCCCCAGTATAAAATAATTATAGCCCCAAATAATATTTAAAGCATCCCCCCCAGTATAAAATAATTATACCCCCAAATAATATATATAGCATCCCCCCCAGTATAAAATAATTATAGCCCCAAATAATATCTATAGCACCCCCCCAGTATAAAATAATTATACCCCCAAATAATATCTATAGCATCCACCCCAGTATAAAATAATTATAGCCCCAAATAATATATATATAGCATCCCCCCCAGTATAAAATAATTATAGCCCCAAATAATATATATAGCATCCCCCCGAAAATAAAATAATTATAGCCCCAAATAATATCTATAGCATCCCCCCCAATATAAAATAATTATAGCCCCAAATAATATATATAGCACCCCCCCAGTATAAAATAATTATACCTCCAAATAATATCTATAGCATCCCCCCCCCAGTATAAAATAATTATACCCCCAAATAATATCTATAGCATCCCCCCCAGTATAAAATAATTATAGCCCCGAATAATATATATAGCATCCCCCCCAGTATAAAATAATTATAGCCCCAAATAATATATATAGCATCCCCCCCAGTATAAAATAATTATAGCCCCAAATAATATCTATAGCATCCCCCCCAGTATAAAATAATTATAGCCCCAAATAATATATATAGCATCCCCCCCCAGTATAAAATAATTATACCCCCAAATAATATCTATAGCACCCCCCCCAGTATAAAATAATTATAGCCCCAAATAATATCTATAGCACCCCCCCCAGTATAAAATAATTATAGCCCCAAATAATATATATAGCATCCCCCCAGTATAAAATAATTATAGCCCCAAATAATATCTATAGCACCCCCCCCCCAGTATAAAATAATTATAGCCCCAAATAATATCTATAGCATCCCCCCCCAGTATAAAATAATTATAGCCCCAAATAATATCTATAGCATCCCCCCCAGTATAAAATAATTATAGCCCCAAATAATATCTATAGCATCCCCCCCCAGTATAAAATAATTATAGCCCCAAATAATATCTATATAGCACCCCCCAGTATAAAATAATTATAGCCCCAAATAATATATATAGCATCCCCCCAGTATAAAATAATTATAGCCCCAAATAATATCTATAGCATCCCCCCCAGTATAAAATAATTATAGCCCCAAATAATATCTATAGCATCCCCCCCAGTATAAAATAATTATAGCCCCAAATAATATCTATAGCATCCCCGCCCAGTATAAAATAATTATAGCCCCAAATAATATCTATAGCATCCCCCCCAGTATAAAATAATTATAGCCCCAAATAATATCTATAGCATCCCCGCCCAGTATAAAATAATTATAGCCCCAAATAATATCTATAGCACCCCCCCAGTATAAAATAATTATAGCCCCAAATAATATCTATAGCAACCCCTCCCCAGTATAAAATAATTATAGCCCCAAATAATATCTATAGCATCCCCGCCCAGTATAAAATAATTATAGCCCCAAATAATATCTATAGCATCCCCCCCCCCAGTATAAAATATTATATCCCCAAATAATATATATATAGCATCCCCCCCAGTATAAAATAATTATACCCCCAAGTAATATCTATAGCTTTCCCCCCAGTATAAAATAATTATACCCCCAAATAATATCTATAGCATCCCCCCCCCCAGTATAAAATAATTATAGCCCCAAATAATATCTATAGCATCCCCCCCAGTATAAAATAATTATAGCCCCAAATAATATCTATAGCATCCCCCCCCCCAGTATAAAATAATTATAGCCCCAAATAATATCTATAGCATCCCCCCCAGTATAGAATAATTATAGCCCCACATAATATATATAGCACCCCCCCAGTATAAAATAATTATAGCCCCAAATAATATATATAGCACCCCCCCAGTATAAAATAATTATAGCCCCAAATAATATATATAGCATCCCCCCCCCAGTATAAAATAATTATAGCCCCAAATAATATCTATAGCATCCCCCCCCAGTATAAAATAATTATAGCCCCAAATAATATATATAGCATCCCCCCCCACAGTATAAAATAATTATAGCCCCAAATAATATCTATAGCATCCCCCCCAGTATAAAATAATTATAGCCCCAAATAATATATATAGCATCCCCCCCCAGTATAAAATAATTATAGCCCCAAATAATATATATAGCATCCCCCCCCAGTATAAAATAATTATAGCCCCAAATGATATATATATAGCATCCCCCCCAGTATAAAATAATTATAGCCCCAAATAATATATATATAGCACCCCCCCAGTATAAAATAATTATAGCCCCAAATAATATATATATAGCACCCCCCCCAGTACAAAATAATTATAGCCCCAAATAATATCTATAGCATTCCCCCCCAGTATAAAATAATTACAGCCCCAAATAATATCTATAGCATCCCCCCCAGTATAAAATAATTATAGCCCCAAATGATATATATATAGCATCCCCCCCAGTATAAAATAATTATAGCCCCAAATAATATATATATAGCACCCCCCCAGTATAAAATAATTATAGCCCCAAATAATATATATATAGCACCCCCCCCAGTACAAAATAATTATAGCCCCAAATAATATCTATAGCATTCCCCCCCAGTATAAAATAATTACAGCCCCAAATAATATCTATAGCATCCCCGCCAGTATAAAATAATTATAGCCCCAAATAATATATATATAGCACCCCCCCAGTATAAAATAATTATAGCCCCAAATAATATATATATAGCACCCCCCCCAGTACAAAATAATTATAGCCCCAAATAATATCTATAGCATTCCCCCCCAGTATAAAATAATTACAGCCCCAAATAATATCTATAGCACCCCCCCCAGTATAAAATAATTATAGCCCCAAATAATATCTATAGCACCCCCCCCAGTATAAAATAATTATAGCCCCAAATAATATCTATAGCATCCCCCCCCAGTATAAAATAATTATAGCCCCAAATAATATATATAGCATCCCCCCCAGTATACAATAATTATAGCCCCAAATAATATCTATAGCATCCCCCCCCAGTATAAAATAATTATAGCCCCAAATAATATATATAGCACCCCCCCAGTATAAAATAATTATAGCCCCAAATAATATCTATAGCATCCCCCCCAGTATAAAATAATTATACCCCCAAATAATATATATATAGCACCCCCCCCAGTATAAAATAATTATACCCCCAAATAATATATATATAGCATCCCCCCCAGTATAAAATAATTATAGCCCCAAATAATATCTATAGCATCCCCCCCCAGTATAAAATAATTATACCCCCAAATAATATATATATAGCACCCCCCCCAGTATAAAATAATTATAGCCCCAAATAATATATATAGCATCCCCCCCAGTATAAAATAATTATACCCCCAAATAATATATATATAGCATCCCCCCCAGTATACAATAATTATAGCCCCAAATAATATCTATAGCATCCCCCCCAGTATAAAATAATTATAGCCCCAAATAATATATATATAGCACCCCCCCCAGTATAAAATAATTATAGCCCCAAATAATATCTATAGCATCCCCCCCCAGTATAAAATAATTATAGCCCCAAATAATATATATAGCATCCCCCCCCAGTATAAAATAATTATAGCCCCAAATAATATCTATAACATCCCCCCAGTATAAAATAATTATAGCCCCAAATAATATCTATAGCATCCCCCCCAGTATAAAATAATTATACCCCCAAATAATATATATATAGCATCCCCCCCAGTATAAAATAATTATAGCCCCAAATAATATATATAGCACCCCCCCCAGTATAAAATAATTATACCCCCAAATAATATATATATAGCATCCCCCCCAGTATAAAATAATTATAGCCCCAAATAATATCTATAGCATCCCCCCCCAGTATAAAATAATTATACCCCCAAATAATATATATATAGCACCCCCCCAGTATAAAATAATTATACCCCCAAATAATATATATATAGCATCCCCCCCAGTATACAATAATTATAGCCCCAAATAATATCTATAGCATCCCCCCCCAGTATAAAATAATTATAGCCCCAAATAATATATATAGCATCCCCCCCAGTATAAAATAATTATAGCCCCAAATAATATCTATAACATCCCCCCCAGTATAAAATAATTATACCCCCAAATAATATATATATAGCACCCCCCCCAGTATAAAATAATTATACCCCCAAATAATATATATATAGCATCCCCCCCAGTATAAAATAATTATAGCCCCAAATAATATCTATAGCATCCCCCCCAGTATAAAATAATTATAGCCCCAAATAATATATATAGCATCCCCCCCCCAGTATAAAATAATTATAGCCCCAAATAATATCTATAGCATCCCCCCCAGTATAAAATAATTATAGCCCCAAATAATATCTATAGCATCCCCCCCAGTATAAAATAATTATAGCCCCAAATAATATCTATAGCATCCCCCCAGTATATAATAATTATAGCCCCAAATAATATCTATAGCATCCCCCCCCAGTATAAAATAATTATAGCCCCAAATAATATATATATATAGCACCCCCCCAATATAAAATAATTATAGCCCCAAAAAATATATATAGCACCCCCCCAGTATAAAATAATTATATCCCCAAATAATATATATAGCACCCCCCCAGTATAAAATAATTATAGCCCCAAATAATATATATAGCATCCCCCCCAGTATAAAATAATTATAGCCCCAAATAATATCTATAGCCTCCCCCCCAGTATAAAATAATTATAGCCCCAAATAATATCTATAGCATCCCCCCCCAGTATAAAATAATTATAGCCCCAAATAATATATATATATAGCACCCCCCCAATATAAAATAATTATAGCCCCAAATAATATATATAGCACCCCCCCAGTATAAAATAATTATAGCCCCAAATAATATATATATAGCATCCCCCCCCAGTATAAAATGATTATAGCCCCAAATAATATATATAGCACCCCCCCAGTATAAAATAATTATAGCCCCAAATAATATCTATAGCATCCCCCCCAGTATAAAATAATTATAGCCCCAAATAATATCTATAGCATCCCCCCCCAGTATAAAATAATTATAGCCCCAAATAATATCTATAGCATCCCCCCCCCAGTATAAAATAATTATAGCCCCAAATAATATCTATAGCATCCCCCCCCAGTATAAATAATTATAGCCCCAAATAATATATATAGCATCCCCCCCAGTATAAAATAATTATAGCCCCAAATAATATATATAGCATCCCCCCCAGTATAAAATAATTATAGCCCCAAATAATATCTATAGCATCCCCCCCAGTATAAAATAATTATAGCCCCAAATAATATCTATAGCATCCCCCCCCAGTATAAAATAATTATAGCCCCAAATAATATCTATAGCATCCCCCCAGTATAAAATAATTATAGCCCCAAATAATATATATAGCACCCCCCCAGTACAAAATAATTATAGCCCCAAATAATATATATAGCATCCCCCCCAGTATAAAATAATTATAGCCCCAAATAATATCTATAGCATCCCCCCAGTATAAAATAATTATAGCCCCAAATAATATATATAGCACCCCCCCAGTACAAAATAATTATAGCCCCAAATAATATATATAGCATCCCCCCAGTATAAAATAATTATAGCCCCAAATAATATCTATAGCATCCCCCCAGTATAAAATAATTATAGCCCCAAATAATATCTATAGCATCCCCCCAGTATAAAATAATTATAGCCCCAAATAATATCTATAGCACCCCCCCCAGTATAAAATAATTATAGCCCCAAATAATATCTACAGCATCCCCCCCCAGTATAAAATAATTATAGCCCCAAATAATATCTATAGCATCCCCCCCAGTATAAAATAATTATAGCCCCAAATAATATCTATAGCCTCCCCCCCCCCAGTATAAAATAATTATAGCCCCAAATAATATCTATAGCACCCCCCCCCAGTATAAAATAATTATAGCCCCAAATAATATCTATAGCATCCCCCCCCCAGTATAAAATAATTATAGCCCCAAATAATATCTATAGCCTCCCCCCCCCAGTATAAAATAATTATAGCCCCAAATAATATCTATAGCACCCCCCCCCAGTATAAAATAATTATAGCCCCAAATAATATATATAGCACCCCCCCAGTACAAAATAATTATAGCCCCAAATAATATATATAGCATCCCCCCCAGTATAAAATAATTATAGCCCCAAATAATATCTATAGCACCCCCCAGTATAAAATAATTATAGCCCCAAATAATATATATAGCATCCCCCCCCAGTATAAAATAATTATAGCCCCAAATAATATCTATAGCATCCCCCCCCAGTATAAAATAATTATAGCCCCAAATAATATATATAGCACCCCCCCAGTATAAAATAATTATAGCCCCAAATAATATCTATAGCCTCCCCCCCAGTATAAAATAATTATAGCCCCAAATAATATCTATAGCATCCCCCCCCAGTATAAAATAATTATAGCCCCAAATAATATCTATAGCATCCCCCCCCAGTATAATATAATTATAGCCCCAAATAATATCTATAGCATCCCCCCAGTATAAAATAATTATAGCCCCAAATAATATCTATAGCATCCCCCCCAGTATAAAATAATTATACCCCCAAATAATATCTATAGCATCCCCCCCAGTATAAAATAATTATACCCCCAAATAATATCTATAGCATCCCCCTTGTATAAAATAATTATAGCCCCAAATAATATCTATAGCATCCCCCCCCAGTATAAAATAATTATAGCCCCAAATAATATATATAGCACCCCCCCAGTATAAAATAATTATAGCCCCAAATAATATCTATAGCCTCCCCCCCAGTATAAAATAATTATAGCCCCAAATAATATATATAGCATCCCCCCCCAGTATAAAATAATTATACCCCCAAATAATATCTATAGCATCCCCCCCAGTATAAAATAATTATACCCCCAAATAATATATATAGCATCCCCCCCCCAGTATAAAATAATTATAGCCCCAAATAATATATATAGCATCCCCCCCCCAGTATAAAATAATTATAGCCCCAAATAATATGTATAGCATCCCCCCCAGTATAAAATAATTATAGCCCCAAATAATATATATATATAGCACCCCCCCAGTATAAAATAATTATAGCCCCAAATAATATCTATAGCACCCCCCCAGGATAAAATAATTATACCCCCAAATAATATATATATAGCACCCCCCAGTATAAAATAATTATACCCCTAAATAATATCTATAGCATCCCCCCCCCAGTATAAAATAATTATAGCCCCAAATAATATATATAGCATCCCCCCCCAGAATAAAATAATTATAGCCCCAAATAATATCTATAGCATCCCCCCAGTATAAAATAATTATACCCCCAAATAATATATATAGCACCCCCCCAGTATAAAATAATTATAGCCCCAAATAATATATATAGCACCCCCCCAGTATGAAATAATTATAGCCCCAAATAATATATATATAGCATCCCCCCCCCAGTATAAAATAATTATAGCCCCAAATAATATATATATAGCATCCCCCCCAGTATAAAATAATTATAGCCCCAAATAATATATATAGCACCCCCCCCAGTATAAAATAATTATAGCCCCAAATAATATATATAGCACCCCCCACAGTATAAAATAATTATACCCCCAAATAATATCTATAGCACCCCCCCCAGTATAAAATAATTATACCCCCAAATAATATATATAGCATCCCCCAGTATAAAATAATTATATCCCCAAATAATATATATAGCACCCCCCCAGTATAAAATAATTATAGCCCCAAATAATATATATAGAACCCCCCCAGTATAAAATAATTATATCCCCAAATAATATATATAGCACCCCCCCAGTATAAAATAATTATAGCCCCAAATAATATATATATAGCACCCCCCCAGTATAAAATAATTATAGCCCCAAATAATATATATAGAACCCCCCCAGTATAAAATAATTATAGCCCCAAATAATATATATAGCACCCCCCCAAGTATAAAATAATTATAGCCCCAAATAATATCTATAGCATCCCCCCCAGTATAAAATAATTATACCCACAAATAATATATATAGCACCCCCCCAGTATAAAATAATTATACCCCCAAATAATATATGTAGCATCCCCCCCCCAGTATAAAATAATTATAGCCCCAAATAATATATATAGCATCCCCCCCAGTATAAAATAATTATAGCCCCAAATAATATCTATAGCATCCCCCCCAGTATAAAATAATTATAGCCCCAAATAATATCTATAGCACCCCCCCAGTATAAAATAATTATAGCCCCAAATAATATCTATAGCATCCCCCCCCAGTATAAAATAATTATAGAACCAAATAATATCTATAGCATCCCCCCCAGTATAAAATTATTATACCCCCAAATAATATCTATAGCATCCCCCCCAGTATAAAATAATTATAGCCCCAAATAATATCTATAGCATCCCCCCCAGTATAAAATAATTATAGCCCCAAATAATATCTATATAGCACCCCCCAGTATAAAATAATTATACCCCCAAATAATATCTATAGCATCCCCCCCCAGTATAAAATAATTATAGCCCCAAATAATATATATAGCATCCCCCCCCAAGTATAAAATAATTATACCCCCAAATAATATCTATAGCATCCCCCCCCCAGTATAAAATAATTATAGCCCCAAATAATATATATAGCATCCCCCCCCAGTATAAAATAATTATACCCCCAAATAATATCTATAGCATCCCCCCCAGTATAAAATAATTATAGCCCCAAATAATATATATAGCATCCCCCCCAGTATAAAATAATTATAGCCCCAAATAATATCTATAGCACCCCCCCCAGTATAAAATAATTATAGCCCCAAATAATATATATAGCATCCCCCTTGTATAAAATAATTATAGCCCCAAATAATATCTATAGCACCCCCCCACTATAAAATAATTATAGCCCCAAATAATATCTATAGCATCCCCCCCCCAGTATAAAATAATTATAGCCCCAAATAATATATATATAGCATCCCCCCCAGTATAAAATAATTATAGCCCCAAATAATATATATATAGCATCCCCCCAGTATAAAATAATTATAGCCCCAAATAATATATATATAGCATCCCCCCCAGTATAAAATAATTATAGCCCCAAATAATATCTATAGCATCCCCCCCCAGTATAAAATAATTATAGCCCCAAATAATATCTATAGCCTCCCCCCCAGTATAAAATAATTATAGCCCCAAATAATATATATAGCATCCCCCCCAGTATAAAATAATTATACCCCCAAATAATATCTATAGCATCCCCCCCAGTATAAAATAATTATACCCCCAAATAATATATATAGCATCCCCCCCCAGTATAAAATAATTATAGCCCCAAATAATATCTATAGCCTCCCCCCCAATATAAAATAATTATAGCCCCAAATAATATGTATAGCATCCCCCCCAGTATAAAATAATTATAGCCCCAAATAATATATATATATAGCACCCCCCCAGTATAAAATAATTATAGCCCCAAATAATATCTATAGCACCCCCCCAGGATAAAATAATTATACCCCCAAATAATATATATATAGCACCCCCCAGTATAAAATAATTATACCCCTAAATAATATCTATAGCACCCCCCCAGTATAAAATAATTATACCCCTAAATAATATCTATAGCATCCCCCCCCAGTATAAAATAATTATAGCCCCAAATAATATATATAGCATCCCCCCCCAGAATAAAATAATTATAGCCCCAAATAATATCTATAGCATCCCCCCAGTATAAAATAATTATACCCCCAAATAATATATATAGCACCCCCCCAGTATAAAATAATTATAGCCCCAAATAATATATATAGCACCCCCCCAGTATGAAATAATTATAGCCCCAAATAATATATATATAGCATCCCCCCCCCAGTATAAAATAATTATAGCCCCAAATAATATATATATAGCATCCCCCCAGTATAAAATAATTATAGCCCCAAATAATATATATAGCACCCCCCCCAGTATAAAATAATTATAGCCCCAAATAATATATATAGCACCCCCCACAGTATAAAATAATTATACCCCCAAATAATATCTATAGCACCCCCCCCAGTATAAAATAATTATACCCCCAAATAATATATATAGCATCCCCCAGTATAAAATAATTATATCCCCAAATAATATATATAGCACCCCCCCAGTATAAAATAATTATAGCCCCAAATAATATATATAGAACCCCCCCAGTATAAAATAATTATATCCCCAAATAATATATATAGCACCCCCCCAGTATAAAATAATTATAGCCCCAAATAATATATATATAGCACCCCCCCAGTATAAAATAATTATAGCCCCAAATAATATATATAGAACCCCCCCAGTATAAAATAATTATACCCCCAAATAATATATATATAGCACCCCCCCAGTATAAAATAATTATACCCCTAAATAATATCTATAGCATCCCCCCCCAGTATAAAATAATTATAGCCCCAAATAATATATATAGCATCCCCCCCCAGAATAAAATAATTATAGCCCCAAATAATATCTATAGCATCCCCCCAGTATAAAATAATTATACCCCCAAATAATATATATAGCACCCCCCCAGTATAAAATAATTATAGCCCCAAATAATATATATAGCACCCCCCCAGTATGAAATAATTATAGCCCCAAATAATA
Organism: Engystomops pustulosus; assembly: GCF_040894005.1. NCBI lineage: Eukaryota > Metazoa > Chordata > Amphibia > Anura > Leptodactylidae > Engystomops > Engystomops pustulosus. The sequence goes on along the minus strand of NC_092420.1, from coordinate 104,605,869 downwards.
TATATATAGCATCCCCCCCCCAGTATAAAATAATTATAGCCCCAAATAATATATATATAGCATCCCCCCCAGTATAAAATAATTATAGCCCCAAATAATATATATAGCACCCCCCCCAGTATAAAATAATTATAGCCCCAAATAATATATATAGCACCCCCCACAGTATAAAATAATTATACCCCCAAATAATATCTATAGCACCCCCCCCAGTATAAAATAATTATACCCCCAAATAATATATATAGCATCCCCCAGTATAAAATAATTATATCCCCAAATAATATATATAGCACCCCCCCAGTATAAAATAATTATAGCCCCAAATAATATATATAGAACCCCCCCAGTATAAAATAATTATATCCCCAAATAATATATATAGCACCCCCCCAGTATAAAATAATTATAGCCCCAAATAATATATATATAGCACCCCCCCAGTATAAAATAATTATAGCCCCAAATAATATATATAGAACCCCCCCAGTATAAAATAATTATAGCCCCAAATAATATATATAGCACCCCCCCAAGTATAAAATAATTATAGCCCCAAATAATATCTATAGCATCCCCCCCAGTATAAAATAATTATACCCACAAATAATATATATAGCACCCCCCCCAGTATAAAATAATTATACCCCCAAATAATATATGTAGCATCCCCCCCCCAGTATAAAATAATTATAGCCCCAAATAATATATATAGCATCCCCCCCAGTATAAAATAATTATAGCCCCAAATAATATCTATAGCATCCCCCCCAGTATAAAATAATTATAGCCCCAAATAATATCTATAGCACCCCCCCAGTATAAAATAATTATAGCCCCAAATAATATCTATAGCATCCCCCCCCAGTATAAAATAATTATAGAACCAAATAATATCTATAGCATCCCCCCAGTATAAAATTATTATACCCCCAAATAATATCTATAGCATCCCCCCCAGTATAAAATAATTATAGCCCCAAATAATTATCTATAGCATCCCCCCCAGTATAAAATAATTATAGCCCAAATAATATCTATATAGCACCCCCCAGTATAAAATAATTATACCCCCAAATAATATCTATAGCATCCCCCCCAGTATAAAATAATTATAGCCCAAATAATATATATAGCATCCCCCCCAAGTATAAAATAATTATACCCCCAAATAATATCTATAGCATCCCCCCCCAGTATAAAATAATTATAGCCCCAAATAATATATATAGCATCCCCCCCCAGTATAAAATAATTATACCCCCAAATAATATCTATAGCATCCCCCCCAGTATAAAATAATTATAGCCCCAAATAATATATATAGCATCCCCCCAGTATAAAATAATTATAGCCCCAAATAATATCTATAGCACCCCCCCCAGTATAAAATAATTATAGCCCCAAATAATATATATAGCATCCCCCTTGTATAAAATAATTATAGCCCCAAATAATATCTATAGCACCCCCCCACTATAAAATAATTATAGCCCCAAATAATATCTATAGCATCCCCCCCCAGTATAAAATAATTATAGCCCCAAATAATATATATATAGCATCCCCCCAGTATAAAATAATTATAGCCCCAAATAATATATATAGCATCCCCCCAGTATAAAATAATTATAGCCCCAAATAATATATATATAGCATCCCCCCCAGTATAAAATAATTATAGCCCCAAATAATATCTATAGCATCCCCCCCAGTATAAAATAATTATAGCCCCAAATAATATCTATAGCCTCCCCCCCAGTATAAAATAATTATAGCCCCAAATAATATATATAGCATCCCCCCCAGTATAAAATAATTATACCCCCAAATAATATCTATAGCATCCCCCCCAGTATAAAATAATTATACCCCCAAATAATATATATAGCATCCCCCCCCAGTATAAAATAATTATAGCCCCAAATAATATCTATAGCCTCCCCCCAATATAAAATAATTATAGCCCCAAATAATATGTATAGCATCCCCCCCAGTATAAAATAATTATAGCCCCAAATAATATATATATATAGCACCCCCCAGTATAAAATAATTATAGCCCCAAATAATATCTATAGCACCCCCCCAGGATAAAATAATTATACCCCCAAATAATATATATATAGCACCCCCCAGTATAAAATAATTATACCCCTAAATAATATCTATAGCACCCCCCCAGTATAAAATAATTATACCCCTAAATAATATCTATAGCATCCCCCCCCCAGTATAAAATAATTATAGCCCCAAATAATATATATAGCATCCCCCCCCAGAATAAAATAATTATAGCCCCAAATAATATCTATAGCATCCCCCCAGTATAAAATAATTATACCCCCAAATAATATATATAGCACCCCCCCAGTATAAAATAATTATAGCCCCAAATAATATATATAGCACCCCCCCAGTATGAAATAATTATAGCCCCAAATAATATATATATAGCATCCCCCCCCCAGTATAAAATAATTATAGCCCCAAATAATATATATATAGCATCCCCCCCAGTATAAAATAATTATAGCCCCAAATAATATATATAGCACCCCCCCCAGTATAAAATAATTATAGCCCCAAATAATATATATAGCACCCCCCACAGTATAAAATAATTATACCCCCAAATAATATCTATAGCACCCCCCCCAGTATAAAATAATTATACCCCCAAATAATATATATAGCATCCCCCAGTATAAAATAATTATATCCCCAAATAATATATATAGCACCCCCCCAGTATAAAATAATTATAGCCCCAAATAATATATATAGAACCCCCCCAGTATAAAATAATTATATCCCCAAATAATATATATAGCACCCCCCCAGTATAAAATAATTATAGCCCCAAATAATATATATATAGCACCCCCCCAGTATAAAATAATTATAGCCCCAAATAATATATATAGAACCCCCCCAGTATAAAATAATTATAGCCCCAAATAATATATATAGCACCCCCCCAAGTATAAAATAATTATAGCCCTAAATAATATCTATAGCATCCCCCCCAGTATAAAATAATTATACCCACAAATAATATATATAGCACCCCCCCAGTATAAAATAATTATACCCCCAAATAATATATGTAGCATCCCCCCCCAGTATAAAATAATTATAGCCCCAAATAATATATATAGCATCCCCCCCAGTATAAAATAATTATAGCCCCAAATAATATCTATAGCATCCCCCCCAGTATAAAATAATTATAGCCCCAAATAATATCTATAGCACCCCCCCAGTATAAAATAATTATAGCCCCAAATAATATCTATAGCATCCCCCCCAGTATAAAATAATTATAGAACCAAATAATATCTATAGCATCCCCCCCAGTATAAAATTATTATACCCCCAAATAATATCTATAGCATCCCCCCCAGTATAAAATAATTATAGCCCCAAATAATATATATAGCATCCCCCCCAGTATAAAATAATTATAGCCCCAAATAATATATATAGCATCCCCCCCCAAGTATAAAATACTTATACCCCCAAATAATATCTATAGCATCCCCCCCCCAGTATAAAATAATTATAGCCCCAAATAATATATATAGCATCCCCCCCCAGTATAAAATAATTATACCCCCAAATAATATCTATAGCATCCCCCCCAGTATAAAATAATTATAGCCCCAAATAATATATATAGCATCCCCCCCAGTATAAAATAATTATAGCCCCAAATAATATCTATAGCACCCCCCCCAGTATAAAATAATTATAGCCCCAAATAATATATATAGCATCCCCCTTGTATAAAATAATTATAGCCCCAAATAATATCTATAGCACCCCCCCACTATAAAATAATTATAGCCCCAAATAATATCTATAGCATCCCCCCCCCAGTATAAAATAATTATAGCCCCAAATAATATATATATAGCATCCCCCCCAGTATAAAATAATTATAGCCCCAAATAATATCTATAGCCTCCCCCCCAGTATAAAATAATTATAGCCCCAAATAATATATATAGCATCCCCCCAGTATAAAATAATTATACCCCCAAATAATATCTATAGCATCCCCCCCAGTATAAAATAATTATACCCCCAAATAATATATATAGCATCCCCCCCCAGTATAAAATAATTATAGCCCCAAATAATATCTATAGCCTCCCCCCCAATATAAAATAATTATAGCCCCAAATAATATGTATAGCATCCCCCCCAGTATAAAATAATTATAGCCCCAAATAATATATATATATAGCACCCCCCCAGTATAAAATAATTATAGCCCCAAATAATATCTATAGCACCCCCCCAGTATAAAATAATTATACCCCTAAATAATATCTATAGCATCCCCCCCCCAGTATAAAATAATTATAGCCCCAAATAATATATATAGCATCCCCCCCCAGAATAAAATAATTATAGCCCCAAATAATATCTATAGCATCCCCCCAGTATAAAATAATTATACCCACAAATAATATATATAGCACCCCCCCAGTATAAAATAATTATAGCCCCAAATAATATATATAGCACCCCCCCAGTATGAAATAATTATAGCCCCAAATAATATATATATAGCATCCCCCCCCCAGTATAAAATAATTATAGCCCCAAATAATATATATAGCATCCCCCCAGTATAAAATAATTATAGCCCCAAATAATATCTATAGCGTCCCCCCAGTATAAAATAATTATAGCCCCAAATAATATATATAGCACCCCCCCCAGTATAAAATAATTATAGCCCCAAATAATATATATAGCATCCCCCAGTATAAAATAATTATATCCCCAAATAATATATATAGCACCCCCCCAGTATAAAATAATTATAGCCCCAAATAATATATATAGAACCCCCCCAGTATAAAATAATTATATCCCCAAATAATATATATAGCACCCCCCCAGTATAAAATAATTATAGCCCCAAATAATATATATATAGCACCCCCCCAGTATAAAATAATTATAGCCCCAAATAATATATATAGAACCCCCCCAGTATAAAATAATTATAGCCCCAAATAATATATATAGCACCCCCCCCAAGTATAAAATAATTATAGCCCCAAATAATATCTATAGCATCCCCCCCAGTATAAAATAATTATACCCACAAATAATATATATAGCACCCCCCCAGTATAAAATAATTATACCCCCAAATAATATATGTAGCACCCCCCAGTATAAAATAATTATAGCCCCAAATAATATCTATAGCATCCCCCCCAGTATAAAATAATTATAGCCCCAAATAATATCTATAGCATCCCCCCCAGTATAAAATAATTATAGCCCCAAATAATATCTATAGCACCCCCCCAGTATAAAATAATTATACCTCCAAATAATATCTATAGCATCCCCCCCAGTATAAAATAATTATAGCCCCAAATAATATATATAGCATCCCCCCAGTATAAAATAATTATAGCCCCAAATAATATCTATATAGCACCCCCCAGTATAAAATAATTATACCCCCAAATAATATCTATAGCATCCCCCCCCAGTATAAAATGATTATAGCCCCAAATAATATATATAGAACCCCCCCAGTATAAAATAATTATAGCCCCAAATAATATCTATAGCATCCCCCCCAGTATAAAATAATTATACCCCCAAATAATATATATAGCATCCCCCCCAGTATAAAATAATTATAGCCCCAAATAATATCTATAGCACCCCCCCCCAGTATAAAATGATTATAGCCCCAAATAATATCTATAGCATCCCCCCCAGTATAAAATTATTATAGCCCCAAATAATATCTATAGCATCCCCCCCCAGTATAAAATAATTATAGCCCCAAATAATATATATAGCATCCCCCCCAGTATAAAATAATTATAGCCCCAAATAATATATATAGCATCCCCCCAGTATAAAATAATTATACCCCCAAATAATATATATATAGCATCCCCCCCAGTATAAAATAATTATAGCCCCAAATAATATCTATAGCATCCCCCCCCAGTATAAAATAATTATACCCCCAAATAATATCTATAGCATCCCCCCCCAGTATAAAATAATTATAGCCCCAAATAATATCTATAGCATCCCCCCCAGTATAAAATAATTATACCCCCAAATAATATATATATAGCACCCCCCCCAGTATAAAATAATTATAGCCCCAAATAATATCTATAGCATCCCCCCCCAGTATAAAATAATTATAGCCCCAAATAATATCTATAGCACCCCCCCAGTATAAAATAATTATATCCCCAAATAATATCTATAGCATCCCCCCCCAGTATAAAATAATTATAGCCCCAAATAATATCTATAGCACCCCCCCAGTAAAAAATAATTATAGCCCCAAATAATATATATAGCATCCCCCCCAGTATAAAATAATTATAGCCCCAAATAATATATATAGCATCCCCCCCAGTATAAAATAATTATAGCCCCAAATAATATCTATAGCATCCCCCCCCAGTATAAAATAATTATAGCCCCAAATAATATCTATAGCATCCCCCCCCAGTATAAAATAATTATAGCCCCAAATAATATATATAGCATCCCCCCCCAGTATAAAATAATTATAGCCCCAAATAATATCTATAGCACCCCCCCAGTATAAAATAATTATAGCCCCAAATAATATCTATAGCATCCCCCCCCCAGTATAAAATAATTATACCCCAAATAATATCTATAGCATCCCCCCCAATATAAAATAATTATAGCCCCAAATAATATCTATATCATCCCCCCCCAGTATAAAATAATTATAGCCCCAAATAATATATATAGCATCCCCCCCCAGTATAAAATAATTATAGCCCCAAATAATATCTATAGCATCCCCCCAGTATAAAATAATTATAGCCCCAAATAATATCTATAGCATCCCCCCCAGTATAAAATAATTATAGCCCCAAATAATATATATATAGCATCCCCCCCAGTATAAAATAATTATAGCCCCAAATAATATCTATAGCACCCCCCCAGTATAAAATAATTATAGCCCCAAATAATATCTATATAGCATCCCCCCCCAGTATAAAATAATTATAGCCCCAAATAATATATATATAGCATCCCCCCCAGTATAAAATAATTATAGCCCCAAATAATATCTATAGCACCCCCCCAGTATAGAATAATTATAGCCCCAAATAATATCTATATAGCATCCCCCCCCAGTATAAAATAATTATAGCCCCAAATAATATCTATATAGCATCCCCCCCAGTATAAAATAATTATAGCCCCAAATAATATCTATAGCACCCCCCCAGTATAGAATAATTATAGCCCCAAATAATATCTATATAGCATCCCCCCCCAGTATAAAATAATTATAGCCCCAAATAATATCTATATAGCATCCCCCCCAGTATAAAATAATTATAGCCCCAAATAATATCTATAGCACCCCCCCAGTATAAAATAATTATACCCCCAAATAATATCTATAGCATCCCCCCTAGTATAAAATAATTATAGCCCCAAATAATATCTATAGCATCCCCCCCCAGTATAAAATAATTATACCCCCAAATAATATATATAGCATCCCCCCCCAGTATAACATAATTATAGCCCCAAATAATATCTATAGCGTCCCCCCCAGTATAACATAATTATACCCCCAAATAATATCTATAGCATCCCCCCCCAGTATAAAATAATTATAGCCCCAAATAATATCTATAGCATCCCCCCTAGTATAAAATAATTATAGCCCCAAATAATATCTATAGCATCCCCCCCAGTATAAAATAATTATACCCCCAAATAATATATATAGCATCCCCCCCCAGTATAACATAATTATAGCCCCAAATAATATCTATAGCGTCCCCCCCAGTATAACATAATTATACCCCCAAATAATATCTATAGCATCCCCCCCAGTATAAAATAATTATAGCCCCAAATAATATATATAGCATCCCCCCCCAGTATAAAATAATTATAGCCCCAAATAATATCTATAGCATCCCCCCCCCAGTATAAAATAATTATAGCCCCAAATAATATCTATAGCATCCCCCCCCAGTATAAAATAATTATAGCCCCAAATAATATCTATAGCATCCCCCCCCCCAGTATAAAATAATTATAGCCCCAAATAATATCTATATAGCATCCCCCCCAGTATAAAATAATTATAGCCCCAAATAATATCTATAGCATCCCCCCCCCAGTATAAAATAATTATAGCCCCAAATAATATATATAGCATCCCCCCCCAGTATAAAATAATTATAGCCCCAAATAATATCTATAGCATCCCCCCCCCAGTATAAAATATTATATCCCCAAATAATATCTATAGCATCCCCCCAGTATAAAATAATTATAGCCCCAAATAATATCTATAGCATCCCCCCCCCAGTATAAAATAATTATAGCCCCAAATAATATCTATAGCATCCCCCCCCAGTATAAAATAATTATAGCCCCAAATAATATCTATAGCATCCCCCCCCCAGTATAAAATAATTATAGCCCCAAATAATATCTATATAGCATCCCCCCCCAGTATAAAATAATTATAGCCCCAAATAATATCTATAGCATCCCCCCCCAGTATAAAATAATTATAGCCCCAAATAATATCTATATAGCATCCCCCCCCAGTATAAAATAAGTATAGCCCCAAATAATATCTATAGCATCCCCCCCAGTATAAAATAATTATAGCCCCAAATAATATATATAGCATCCCCCCCAGTATAAAATAATTATATCCCCAAATAATATCTATAGCATCCCCCCCCAGTATAAAATAATAATAGCCCCAAATAATATATATATAGCACCCCCCCCAGTATAAAATATATATAGCCCCAAATAATATATATATAGCACCCCCCCATTATAAAATAATTATAGCCCCAAATAATATCTATATAGCACCCCCCAGTATAAAATAATTATAGCCCCAAATAATATCTATAGCACCCCCCAGTATAAAATAATTATAGCCCCAAATAATATCTATAGCTTCCCCCCCAGTATAAAATAATTATAGCCCCAAATAATATCTATATAGCACCCCCCAGTATAAAATAATTATAGCCCCAAATAATATCTATAGCATCCCCCCCAGTATAAAATAATTATAGCCCCAAATAATATATATAGCATCCCCCCCAGTATAAAATAATTATATCCCCAAATAATATCTATAGCATCCCCCCCCAGTATAAAATAATAATAGCCCCAAATAATATATATATAGCACCCCCCCCAGTATAAAATATATATAGCCCCAAATAATATATATATAGCACCCCCCCATTATAAAATAATTATAGCCCCAAATAATATCTATATAGCACCCCCCAGTATAAAATAATTATAGCCCCAAATAATATCTATAGCACCCCCCAGTATAAAATAATTATAGCCCCAAATAATATCTATAGCTTCCCCCCAGTATAAAATAATTATAGCCCCAAATAATATCTATATAGCACCCCCCAGTATAAAATAATTATAGCCCCAAATAATATATATAGCTTCCCCCCCAGTATAACATAATTATATCCCCAAATAATATCTATAGCACCCCCCCCAGTATAACATAATTATAGCCCCAAATAATATCTATAGCTTCCCCCCCAGTATAAAATAATTATAGCCCCAAATAATATCTATATAGCACCCCCCAGTATAAAATAATTATAGCCCCAAATAATATATATAGCTTCCCCCCCAGTATAACATAATTATAGCCCCAAATAATATATATAGCATCCCCCCAGTATAAAATAATTATAGCCCCAAATAATATATATAGCTTCCCCCCCAGTATAACATAATTATAGCCCCAAATAATATCTATAGCACCCCCCCAGTATAAAATAATTATAGCCCCAAATAATATCTATAGCATCCCCCCCCAGTATAAAATAATTATAGCCCCAAATAATATCTATAGCATCCCCCCCAGTATAACATAATTATAGCCCCAAATAATATCTATAGCATCCCCCCCCAGTATAAAATATATATAGCCCCAAATAATATATATATAGCACCCCCCCAGTATAAAATAATTATAGCCCCAAATAATATCTATATAGCACCCCCCAGTATAAAATAATTATAGCCCCAAATAATATCTATAGCACCCCCCAGTATAAAATAATTATAGCCCCAAATAATATCTATAGCTTCCCCCCCAGTATAAAATAATTATAGCCCCAAATAATATCTATATAGCACCCCCCAGTATAAAATAATTATAGCCCCAAATAATATATATAGCTTCCCCCCCAGTATAACATAATTATATCCCCAAATAATATCTATAGCACCCCCCCCAGTATAACATAATTATAGCCCCAAATAATATCTATAGCACCCCCCCCAGTATAAAATAATTATAGCCCCAAATAATATATATAGCTTCCCCCCCAGTATAAAATAATTATAGCCCCAAATAATATATATATAGCACCCCCCCAGTATAAAATAATTATAGCCCCAAATAATATATATAGCATCCCCCCCAGTATAAAATAATTATAGCCCCAAATAATATCTATATAGCAGTCCCCCCCCCAGTATAAAATAATTATAGCCCCAAATAATATCTATAGCATCCCCCCCCAGTATAAAATAATTATACCCCAAAAAATATATATAGCATCCCCCCCAGTATAAAATAATTATAGCCCCAAATAATATCTATAGCATCCCCCCAGTATAAAATAATTATACCCCCAAATAATATCTATAGCATCCCCCCCAGTATAGAATAATTATACCCCCAAATAATATATATAGCATCCCCCCCAATATAAAATAATTATAGCCCCAAATAATATCTATAGCACCCCCCCCAGTATAAAATAATTATACCTCCAAATAATATCTATAGCATCCCCCCCCAGTATAAAATAATTATAGCCCCAAATAATATATATATAGCACCCCCCCCAGTATAAAATAATTATACCCCCAAATAATATATATATAGCACCCCCCCCAATATAAAATAATTATAGCCCCAAATAATATCTATAGCACCCCCCCCAGTATAAAATAATTATACCTCCAAATAATATCTATAGCATCCCCCCCCAGTATAAAATAATTATAGCCCCAAATAATATATATATAGCACCCCCCCAGTATAAAATAATTATACCCCCAAATAATATATATAGCATCCCCCCCAATATAAAATAATTATAGCCCCAAATAATATCTATAGCATCCCCCCCAGTATAAAATAATTATACCTCCAAATAATATCTATAGCATCCCCCCCAGTATAAAATAATTATAGCCCCAAATAATATATATATAGCACCCCCCCCAGTATAAAATAATTATAGCCCCAAATAATATCTATAGCATCCCCCCCAGTATAAAATAATTATAGCCCCAAATAATATCTATAGCATCCCCCCCAGTATAAAATAATTATAGCCCCAAATAATATCTATAGCATCCCCCCCAGTATACAATAATTATAGCCCCAAATAATATATATAGCACCCCCCCCCCAGTATAAAATAATTATAGCCACAAATAATATCTATAGCACCCCCCCAGTATAAAATAATTATAGCCCCAAATAATATATATAGCATCCCCCCCAGTATAAAATATTTATAGCCCCAAATAATATCTATAGCACCCCCCCCCCAGTATAAAATAATTATAGCCCCAAATAATATCTATAGCACCCCCCCAGTATAAAATAATTATACCCCCAAATAATATATATAGCACCCCCCCAGTATAAAATAATTATAGCCCCAAATAATATATATAGCATCCCCCCAGTATAAAATAATTATACCCCCAAATAATATATATAGCACCCCCCCAGTATAAAATAATTATACCTCCAAATAATATCTATAGCATCCCCCCCAGTATAAAATAATTATAGCCACAAATAATATCTATAGCACCCCCCCAGTATAAAATAATTATAGCCCCAAATAACATATATAGCACCCCCCCAGTATAAAATAATTATACCTCCAAATAATATCTATAGCATCCCCCCCAGTATAAAATAATTATAGCCCCAAATAATATCTATAGCATCCCCCCCAGTATAAAATAATTATAGCCCCAAATAATATCTATAGCACCCCCCAGTATAAAATAATTATACCCCCAAATAATATCTATAGCAACCCCCCCCCAGTATAAAATAATTATAGCCCCAAATAATATCTATAGCATCCCCCCCCAGTATAAAATAATTATACCCCCAAATAATATATATAGCATCCCCCCCAGTATAAAATAATTATAGCCCCAAATAATATATATATATAGCATCCCCCCAGTATAAAATAATTATAGCCCCAAATAATATCTATAGCATCCCCCCCCCCAGTATAAAATAATTATAGCCCCAAATAATATCTATAGCATCCCCCCCAGTATAAAATAATTATAGCCCCAAATAATATATATAGCACCCCCCCCAGTATAAAATAATTATAGCCCCAAATAATATATATAGCACCCCCCCCAGTATAAAATAATTATAGCCCCAAATAATATCTATAGCACCCCCCCAGTATAAAATAATTATACCCCCAAATAATATATATAGCACCCCCCCAGTATAAAATAATTATAGCCCCAAATAATATATATAGCACCCCCCCAGTATAAAATAATTATAGCCCCAAATAATATATATAGCATCCCCCCCAGTATAAAATAATTATAGCCCCAAATAATATCTATAGCATCCCCCCCAGTATAAAATAATTATAGCCCCAAATAATATATATAGCATCCCCCCCAGTATAAAATAATTATAGCCCCAAATAATATCTATAGCACCCCCCCAGTATAAAATAATTATAGCCCCAAATAATATCTATAGCATCCCCCCCAGTATAAAATAATTATAGCCCCAAATAATATATATAGCACCCCCCCCAGTATAAAATAATTATAGCCCCAAATAATATATATAGCATCCCCCCCCAGTATAAAATATTTATAGCCCCAAATAATATCTATAGCATCCCCCCCCAGTATAAAATAATTATAGCCCCAAATAATATATATAGCATCCCCCCCCCAGTATAAAATAATTATAGCCCCAAATAAAATATATAGCATCCCCCCCCAGTATAAAATAATTATAGCCCCAAATAAAATATATAGCATCCCCCCCCCAGTATAAAATAATTATAGCCCCAAATAAAATATATAGCATCCCCCCCCAGTATAAAATAATTATAGCCCCAAATAATATATATAGCATCCCCCCCCCAGTATAAAATAATTATACCCCCAAATAATATATATAGCATCCCCCCCCAGTATAAAATAATTATAGCCCCAAATAATATATATAGCATCCCCCCCCCAGTATAAAATAATTATAGCCCCAAATAAAATATATAGCATCCCCCCCCCCCCGCAGTATTAATTATTAGCCACAATTAATTAAATACATGAAAAAAAATAAAATCACACTCACCTGCAGGCAGCTGCTCCCTCGGCGCGGCTCCGGTGTTCACGCGGATCTCCTGTGAGCCGCGGCTCCGCACAGTGACACAGGCGGCGTGAGGTCGTGCCGCATGTGTCACTGCTTAGAACGGAGCGACGCAGCTGCCGGAAAGGCGCTGCGTCGCTCCGCATATAAATTGCGCCTGTGTCTTAAAGAGACAGGTGCGATTTATTTGGCTGGTGGGCGATTCGGGCGTTAATGGACGCCCGAATCGCCCACTTTAGAGCGGCGAATTTCGCCGCCCTTTACAGGGACCCGCATTCTGCCGCCTGAAGCCAGATTTTCATCTCACCTCATGGCAGATGCGGCCCTGCCGCCACCCTCCATTCAGGTCTATGTGAGCTCATGTGCCGCCACCCTCCATTCAGGTCTATGGGAGAGCATGTGCCGCCACCCTCCATTCAGGTCTATGTGAGCGCATGTGCCGCCACCCTCCATTCAGGTCTATGTGAGCGCATGTGCCGCCACCCTCCATTCAGGTCTATGTGAGCGCATGTGCCGCCACCCTCCATTCAGGTCTATGTGAGCGCATGTGCCGCCACCCTCCATTCAGGTCTATGTGAGCGCATGTGCAGCCACCCTCCATTCAGGTCTATGTGAGCGCATGTGCCGCCACCCTCCATTCAGGTCTATGTGAGCGCATGTGCCGCCACCCTCCATTCAGGTCTATGTGAGCGCATGTGCCGCCACCCTCCATTCAGGTCTATGTGAGCGCATGTGCAGCCACCCTCCATTCAGGTCTATGTGAGCGCATGTGCCTCCACCCTCCATTCAGGTCTATGTGAGCGCATGTGCCGCCATCCTCCATTCAGGTCTATGTGAGTGCATGTGCAGCCACCCTCCATTCAGGTCTATGTGAGCGCATGTGCCGCCACCGTCCATTCAGGTCTATGTGAGCGCATGTGCCGCCACCCTCCATTTAGGTCTATGTGAGCGCATGTGCCGCCACCCTCCATTCAGGTCTATGTGAGCGCATGTGCCGCCACCCTCCATTCAGGTCTATGTGAGCGCATGTGGCGCCACCCTCCATTTAGGTCTATGTGAGCGCATGTGCCGCCACCCTCCATTCAGGTCTATGTGAGCGCATGTGCCGCCACCCTCCATTTAGGTCTATGTGAGCGCATGTGCAGCCACCCTCCATTCAGGTCTATGTGAGCGCATGTGCCGCCACCCTCCATTCAGGTCTATGTGAGCGCATGTGCCGCCACCTTCCATTCAGGTCTATGTGAGCGCATGTGCCGCCACCCTCCATTCAGGTTTATGGAAGCGCATGTGCCGCCACCCTCCATTCAGGTCTATGGGAGTGCATGTGCCTCCATCCTCCATTCAGGTCTATGTGAGCGCATGTGCCGCCACCCTCCATTCAAGTCTATGTGAGCGCATGTGCCGCCACCCTCCATTCAGGTCTATGGAAGCGCATGTGCAGCCACCGTCCATTCAGGTCTATGTGAGCGCATGTGCCGCCACCCTCCATTCAGGTCCATGTGAGCGCATGTGCCGCCACCATCCATTCAGGTCTATGTGAGCGCATGTGCCGCCACCCTCCATTCAGGTCTATGGAAGCGCATGTGCCACCACCCTCCATTCAGGTCTATGGAAGCGCATGTGCCACCACCCTCCATTCAGGTCTATGGGAGCGCATGTGCCGCCACCTTCCATTCAGGTCTATGGAAGCGCATGTGCCGCCACCCTCCATTCAGGTCTATGGGAGTGCATGTGCCGCCACCCTCCATTCAGGTCTATGGAAGCGCATGTGCCACCACAGAAGTCTATGGGCGTGATTTGCGTCTCTCCCACAGACCTGAATAGAGATGGACAGCGCATGCGCAGTGCCCTCTCTCCATGGTCCCTCTCTCTGGGAGGGACCTCGTTCCCATTATGATAAAAACGTCATTTCCTGCAAATACGTCATAAATACTCAAATACAGGAATCATCCAGTCTGCTCTACTTTCCCCTCTGTCCCCCCTGAGCCCATGACACCCCGGCCCCAGGTCAGTGCATTGGTCTATTAGCAGGGACCTGCTGGGGCTCAGGAACCAAAAACGTGGAGATTATAAACCAAAATTCTCATGGCCCAACCTTAACCTTTCCCACTGATACTGATAGAATCACTGAAGACGTCACAAGTATAACATTTTTTGCATTTTTTTGTGTTTTTCTCTGCGCTCAGGTATAAATTCTACGCACTTTGCCTTTCACTGTCTTGTTGTGTAATAACAGAATGTCCCCACTAGGTGGCAGCGTGACACATTATACATCTGGATGGAGAATAATTACTGTATAAGTTTGTGCCCCCCCTCCTCTGACATATAATTTATCGGATATGTGCGGCGCAGGCGTCGGCCATCATGGATCTTATTATTACGGTATAATACATGTCAGGGGAAAGACGCGCGGTCGCCTCTTATTATCTTATTTCTATTCCCCATATAAGAGCATTGTGTGCCCCTCTGTTATTCCTCCTGGAAATGTACGAATGAGATGATGATCTTACATCGGAGAGTAATGGCGCCTCCGTGTGGATGTGCAGAACGCAGAATACGTAACGCAGATGGAAGATAAGCAGTGACCCAGAGAGATTGGGGGTCATTTACTAAGGGCCTGATTCACGTTTTCCCGACGTGTTACCTGAATATTTCCGATTTATGCCGATTTCCCCTGAATTGCCCCGGGATTTTGGCGCACACGACGGAAATCGGGGGCGTGGCCGAACGAAAACCCGACGGATTCAGATAAACCGCAGCATTTTTTTAAAAAAAATGTGTCGCGGAGCTTGCACTCACCTTCACCAGGAATAGGCCGGTGAACTTCAGTGCATTTCAGGGAACTCCAGCACAGCAGCGCCACCTGGTGGACGGCGGAGAAACTGCATTAATGAATCCCGGCCGGACCCGAATCCACCGCAGAGAACGCGACGCTGGATCGCGAATGGACCTGGTAAGTAAATCTGCCCCATTGTGTCCAGCAGGAGAGTACAATATATATATATATAATAGTATATACCGCTTTAATAAGAAAACATTATACAACAGACTTAAAGGGGCGTCCACCGGCTTTCTCAGAGGCACAAAGCCCCGGCAGAGGGCACAGGAAGAGGTCGGCTATTTATTAGGGCAGTGGCCAGCGCCAATCATCGGTGCGCGAGAGAGCCTGGGGCAGGACTGCTGGGGCACAAAGAGGGACATGGGTGCGCCTGCGACCCGGGAGGGACATGGGTGCGCCTGCGACCCGGGAGGGACATGTGTGCGCCTGCGATCCGGGAGGGACATGGGTGCGCCTGCGACCCGGGAGAGACATGGGTGCGCCTGCGACACGGGAGGGACATGCGCGAGCCTGCGACCCGGGAGGGACATGGGTGCACCTGTGACCCGGGGAGGGATATGGGTGAGCCTGCGACACGGGAGGGACATGGGTGCGCCTGCGACCCGGGAGGGACATGGGTGCGCCTGCGATCCGGGAGGGACATGCGTGAGCCTGTGACCCGGGAGGGACATGGGGCGCCTGCGATCCGGGAGGGACATGGGTGCGCCTGCGACTGGGGAGGGACATGCGTGCGCCTGCAATCCGGGAGGCACATGCGCGAGCCTGCGACCCGGGAGGGACATGGGTGCACCTGTGACCCGGGGAGGGATATGGGTGAGCCTGCGACACGGGAGGGACATGGGTGCGCCTGCGACCCGGGAGGGACATGGGTGCGCCTGCGATCCGGGAGGGACATGGGTGCGCCTGTGACCCGGGAGGGACATGGGTGCGCCTGTGACCCGGGAGGGACATGGGTGCGCCTGCGATCCGGGAGGGACATGGGTGCGTCTGCGATCCGGGAGGGACATGGGTGCGCCTGCGACCCTGGAGGGACATGGGTGTGTCTGCGATCCGGGAGGGACACGGGTGCGCCTGCGATCCGGGAGGGACATGCGTGAGCCTGCGACCTGGGAGGGACATGGGTGTGCCTGCGACCTGGGAGGGACATGGGTGTGCCTGCGACCTGGGAGGGACATGGGTGCGCCTGCGACCCGGGAGGGACATGGGTGCGCCTGCGACCCGGGAGGCACATGGGTGCGCCTGCGATCCGGGAGGGACATGGGTGCGCCTGCGACCCGGGAGAGACATGGGTGCGCCTGCGACACGGGAGGGACATGCGCGAGCCTGCGACCCGGGAGGGACATGGGTGCACCTGTGACCTGGGGAGGGATATGGGTGCGCCTGCGACCCGGGAGGGACATGGGTGCGCCTGCGATCCGGGAGGGACATGTGTGAGCCTGTGACCCGGGAGGGGCCTGGGTGCGCCTGCGATCCGGGAGGGACATGGGGGCGCCTGCGATCCGGGAGGGACATGGGTGCGCCTGCGACTGGGGAGGGACATGCGTGCGCCTGCAATCCGGGAGGCACATGGGTGTGCCTGCGATCCGGGAGGGACATGGGTGCGCCTGCGACCCGGGAGGGACATGGGTACGCCTGCGACTGGGGAGGGACATGCGTGCGCCTGCAATCCGGGAGGCACATGGGTGTGCGCCTGCGACCCGGGAGGGACATGGGTGCGCCTGTGACCCGGGAGGGACATGGGTGCGCCTGTGACCCGGGAGGGACATGGGTGCGCCTGCGATCCGGGAGGGACATGGGTGCGTCTGCGATCCGGGAGGGACATGGGTGCGCCTGCGACCCTGGAGGGACATGGGTGCGCCTGCGACACGGGAGGGACATGCGCGAGCCTGCGATCCGGGAGGGACATGCGTGAGCCTGCGACCTGGGAGGGACATGGATGTGCCTGCGACCTGGGTCAATCACTTAGCTGCTGAATATTCTCATTCCCCAGATCACCCCTTTAATGAGGACCCAGGATCATGTGACTGCTGATTTTTGCAGATGGAGGTGGAGCCAGTAAATCCAGTCCGGACTTTAATGGACAGAACCGTAGAGGATGCGGCAGGGATAAGAGTCCTGGTTAAGGCCAAGTCCCTTTCTTTACAAAAGATTTTTTGACAATCCCTTTAAGAAGAAAGTGTCTTGTGGTCTCCCCCTCCCCCAGTGACTGTGACCCTCATGTGAGTCACGGCTGATGGGACCTTGGAATTGTGATTATCTATAACGGATTGATGGCCGCGGCGAGATAACATCCGAAACGCGCGGAGGCTGAGGATACGGAGACTGTGAAAGACACAGATGTAACTCGCTGATTAAAGGGGATGTCTAGGACTTGTAAATCCATCATCTGTGCATCGGAAATTTGCTGGGGAGACCCCAACCCCCCCCTTAATATGGATTGGCGGATAGTGGATTATGATTATTAATATTGTTAAAAAGTTGAGTTATGGACACGGGGTGTTTCTATGTGATGTTTAACGGACTCAACATAATAAAGGAATAATCCATTTGGTGGAGCTGTCACTGGAGTGGAGGATCATTATGAGTTCTGCTCTGAAGCACAATGAGAGTTCTGCTCTGAAGCACAATGAGAGTTCTGCTCTGAAGCACAATGAGAGTTCTGCTCTGAAGCACAATGAGAGTTCTGCTCTGAAGCACAATGGGAGTTCTGCTCTGAAGCACAATGGGAGTTCTGCTCTGAAACACTATGAGAGTTCTGCTCCGAAGCACAATGGGCCACGCCCCCGATTTCCGTCGCATGCACATCGGCGCCGACGCGCTACAATCCGATCGCATGCGCCAAAATCCCGGGGCAATTCAGGAAAAATCGTCACAAATCGGAAATATTCGGGTAACACGTTGGGAAAACGTGAATTGGGCCCTTAGTAAATGACCCCCCAATGAGAGTTCTGCTCTGAAGCTCAATGAGAGTTCTGCTCTGAAGTACAATGAGAGTTCTGCTCTGAAGTACAATGGGAGTTCTGCTCTGAAGCACAATGAGAGTTCTGCTTTGAAGCACAATGAGAGTTCTGCTCTGAAGCTCAATGAGAGTTCTGCTCTGAAGTACAATGGGAGTTCTGCTCTGAAGCTCAATGAGAGTTCTGCTCTGAAGTACAATGAGAGTTCTGCTCTGAAGTACAATGAGAGTTCTGCTCTGAAGCACAATGAGAGTTCTGCTCTGAAGCTCAATGAGAGTTCTGCTCTGAAGTACAATGAGAGTTCTGCTCTGAAGTACAATGGGAGTTCTGCTCTGAAGCTCAATGAGAGTTCTGCTCTGAAGTACAATGAGAGTTCTGCTCTGAAGCACAATGGGAGTTCTGCTCTGAAGCACAATGGGAGTTCTGCTCTGAAGCACAATGAGATCTGCAGGTTCTGCATTGTATTTCCTGTAGATTTCGGTTATTAGGATAGTATAATATGTAATGTCGCTTGTTATGACTATTGTTTTATGTCGCATTCCGTAGTGTAAAGATATAACGGTAACAATGACTCTGTGTCTGCAGCGCTGAGCCCCAAACAATAATTGTATAATTCAGCGTTTAATGTGCGTCTAGTCAGGAGGAACAGCCTCAAGGACGCGCGTCTCCCGCTACAACGCGGCTTTGTCTCCGGCTGAGCCGTAACTTTCTCATTAATGCAAATGGAGCAGAACTTATCTCGCTAACGTCTGTGCGATGCATGGAGCCGCGAGTCTTTGTATCCGCTCTTATATCTCATGGTACACGTAGCCGCGCACGGGTCACACGGCACAGATACGACACACGGATCTATAGGATGGGAGGTCACATGGAGAGGGAAGCTTTATAGAGTAACCAGAGCGCCTCGGGCAGTGATGGGGAATCTTATAGAGACCGGGTGCCCAAACTACAACCAAAATCCACGTATTTACCCTGAAGAGCCAGCGTGGGGTTTTATACAGTAACGTATTGCTACCTGCTCTTCCACATCTATCAATCGTATCGGCCCCCGAGGCCACCAATACAGCTGATAGAAGGAGGGAAAATTCAGACTCTCATTGTAGCTTCTCTCCAGGGTCTCTGCAGGATGAATGGTGGCTCCAGCAGGAGGACCTCCAAAGGTATTGCACTTCTATCATCACCTTCATCCAAACATCCAATGAAATGAGAGCAGCATCTCTTACACTGTCTGCTCAGAGTGCCCACAGAAAGGGCTCCGAGTGCCCACAGAAAGGGCTCAGAGTGCCCGCAGAAAGGGCTCAGAGTGCCCAGAGAAAGGGCTCAGAGTGCCCACAGAAAGGGCTCAGAGTGCCCACAGAAAGGGCTCAGAGTGCCCACAGAAAGGACTCCGCGTGCCCACAGAAAGGGCTCAGAGTGCCCACAGAAAGGGCTCAGAGTGCCCACAGAAAGGGCTCCGCGTGCCCACAGAAAGGGCTCAGAGTGCCCACAGAAAGGGCTCCGAGTGCCCACAGAAAGGGCTCAGAGTGCCCACAGAAAGGGCTCAGAGTGCCCACAGAAAGGGCTCCGAGTGCCCACAGAAAGGGCTCAGAGTGCCCACAGAAAGGGCTCAGAGTGCCCACAGAAAGGGCTCAGAGTGCCCACAGAAAGGGCTCAGAGTGCCACCACTGGCCTAGGGGGTCCGTGACCGACCACCCACCAAATTATGCACTGAGAAGGACCTTCACCCATGAATCCTTGTACATTTGTTCCCCCCTTTATTCCTTCACCTCTTTAGCCCCTGTTTCCAGAGCCCCCAACGTCCGGCCATGTTTATGTAGCATCTTTCTTTATTGCTCCTATTCTGTTGCCCCCCCCTATAAGTCCATTTCTGTAGACCCCCCCCCCCCTATAAGTCCATTTCTGAAGACCCCCACCCAGTAGTAGAGCGCAGACTTGTAGTAGGAGCAGATGCCACAGACCAATGATCAGTGCAGGGAGAATCATATTTATGGATATGCAAATCCGTCTGTAAGTGCTCTGTAGGCGGGACTGAGTTTCCTCCTTTTCTTAAAGGGAACCTGTCATCAGTGTGCACATCGCCAACGAGTTTTTACAGAAGAACTGGCTTTTTCCATAAAAAAAGAAAAGTTCGATCAAAGTTCACCTTTCCACATGCGGAGCCGTGCGCCATATCCCATGCGCCATTGGGGATTGGTTTACCCTGAAACCTCGGAAAACCGCTCCGTCATGCCTCGAATTAAAACAAAAATCCTCCCATGCCCCCCCATATCTCCCAGCAAATACCCCCATCAGGACATCATACATGCCTGCCCCCCCCTCACTGGCCCCTCCCATGCCCCCCCCATATCTCCCAGCAGATACCCCCATCAGGACATCATACATGCCTGCCCCCCCCCTCACTGGCCCCTCCCATGCCCCCCCATATCTCCCAGCAGATACCCCCATCAGGACATCATACATGCCTGCCCCCCCTCACTGGCCCCTCCCATGCCCCCCCATATCTCCCAGCAGATACCCCCATCAGGACATCATACATGCCTGCCCCCCCCTCACTGGCCCCTCCCATGCCCCCCCATATCTCCCAGCAGATACCCCCATCAGGACATCATACATGCCTGCCCCCCCCTCACTGGCCCCTCCCATGCCCCCCCATATCTCCCAGCAGATACCCCATCAGGACATCATACATGCCTGCCCCCCCCCTCACTGGCCCCTCCCATGCCCCCCCCCCATATCTCCCAGCAGATACCCCCATCAGGACATCATACATGCCTGCCCCCCCCCTCACTGGCCCCTCCCATGCCCCCCCATATCTCCCAGCAGATACCCCCATCAGGACATCATACATGCCTGCCCCCCCCTCACTGGCCCCTCCCATGCCCCCCCATATCTCCCAGCAGATACCCCCATCAGGACATCATACATGCCTGCCCCGCCCCCCCTCACTGGCCACTCCCATGCCCCCCCCCATATCTCCCAGCAGATACCCCCATCAGGACATCATACATGCCTGCCCCGCCCCCCCCCTCACTGGCCACTCCCAGGTCCCCCCCCCCCCATATCTCCCAGCAGATACCCCCATCAGGACATCATACATGCCTGCCCCGCCCCCATCACTGGCCCCTCCCATGCCCCCCCCCCATATCTCCCAGCAGATACCCCCATCAGGACATCATACATGCCTGCCCCGCCCCCCTCACTGGCCACTCCCATGCCCCCCCCATATCTCCCAGCAGATACCCCCATCAGGACATCATACATGCCTGCCCCCCCCCCTCACTGGCCCCTCCCATGTTCCCCCCATATCTCCCAGCAGATACCCCATCAGGGCATCATACATGCCTGCCCCGCCCCCCCTCACTGGCCCCTCCCATATCTCCCAGCAGATACCCCCATCAGGACATCATACATGCCTGCCCCGCCCCCCCCTCACTGGCCCCTCCCATGCCCCCCCCCCCCATATCTCCCAGCAGATACCCCCATCAGGACATCATACATGCCTGCCCCCCCCTCACTGGCCCCTCCCATGCCCCCCCCCCATATCTCCCAGCAGATACCCCCATCAGGACATCATACATGCCTGCCCCCCCCCTCACTGGCCCCTCCCATGCCCCCCCATATCTCCCAGCAGATACCCCCATCAGGACATCATACATGCCTGCCCCCCCCCCCCACTGGCCACTCCCAGGTCCCCCCATATCTCCCAGCAGATACCCCCATCAGGACATCATACATGCCTGCCCCCCCCCCCACTGGCCACTCCCAGGTCCCCCATATCTCCTCCTCCATAGCTTCCCCCCTTAGGATGTCAGAAACGTGTTTTTGTGGGAAAACCCCTTTAAAGGGAATCTGTCATCAGAAGCCCCCCCATATCTCCTCCCCCCATCGCTACCCCCCTTAGGGTGTCATACAATCCTGCCCACCCCTGGATCTCCTGGGTAGAAGGGGACATGGGGGAGCCAGGAAGGGGCTCCTGATGACAGATTCCCTTTAAAGGGGTTTTCCCACAAAAACACGTTTCTTATATGTATCAGGATAAGAAAATGTCACATTCTCTAATTCCCTGTTATTACCAATAATGCAGAATCTCACAGATATAAGTCCAGCCTGTCTCTATCAGTCTGGACACAATTCCAGTTTCCCCTGGATCCGACCCTGTAACTTCTGACTTGGGGTCGGGGAAGACATTTTGGATACCTGTGTGACGCCCGTGCTGCCTGTAGCCACCCCCCCTGCACTCTAGCCCCGCCCCTGCACTCTAGCCCTGCCCCTGCACTCTAGCCCCGCCCCTGCACTCTAGCCCTGCCCCCTGCACTCTAGCCCCGCCCCTGCACTCTAGACCCGCCCCTGAACTCTAGACCCGCCCCTGCAGTACAGCACAGAGCTCACAGACACTCACTGACTCACTTCCTGCCAGCACCACACCATGAGCAGAGAGAAGCTACAAACTACAAGGAGATAAGTGATCCGGGGGAAGGGGGAGGCAGGCACAGAGCTGTGTTATAGGTATCTCATCATCTCAGAGAATTTTCTTTTGTGGTAAAACTTTAAGCCCTGATCAATATTTGCAGACTGCAAGTAAATCTGACAAATCAGTCCCCGCCCCCTTGGCACTTTCAAGCTGATTTGCATATACAGAAAAAATCACTTAATTGCTTCTGTGGTTTGTGGCCAGAAACGTCTCTTTATATTATTTGTTGTTTTTTTATTTACTTCATTAAAAGTCTCGCCCCCCCCCCCCCCCAGGAGGAACCGAAGCGATTGGAATCTGAGGAACTTATTCTGTTACTTTGTAACTTCAGATGGAAACTTCTGCGCCAAATCTTCCGGGTGTGAACGTTCCCATAATCTGCTGATCCTAAACCTGATCCGGAGTCACAGTGAGGCGAGAGGGTAGGTGGGCGGGTGATGGGGCGATCAGACTGCCAGGGGGAAATAATGACCCCAAATATTAAAGCGCAGAACAGCCGACATCGCAATGAGCCGCCCAATGGGGTAAAAAACGAATCACAACTTCTGTTACTGATGAAGAAGAACAAATGGGAAATACAGGATAAAAGAAGAGAAGAAGATGAATATTTTCTATGTCCCTCAGAGGAGAACATTCTTCTACACAACCAGTTCTATCCATTCATCGTGACTATGACCCGACCCAACAAGGTACTAAGGGACTGACCCACCAAGGAGCTGAGGGACTGACCCACCAAGGTGCTGAGGGACTGACCCACCAAGGAGCTGAGGGACTGACCCACCAAGGAGCTGAGGGACTGACCCACCAAGGAGCTGAGGGACTGACCCACCAAGGAGCTGAGGGACTGACCCACCAAGGTGCTGAGGGACTGACCCACCAAGGTGCTGAGGGACTGACCCACCAAGGTGCTAAGGGACCGGCCCACCAAGGAGCTGAGGGACTGACCCACCAAGGAGCTGAGGGACTGTCCCACCAAGGTGCTGAGGGACTGACCCACCAAGGTGCTGAGGGACCGGCCCACCAAGGTGCTGAGGGACCGGCCCACCAAGGTGCTGAGGGACTGACCCACCAAGGAGCTGAGGGACTGACCCACCAAGGAGCTGAGGGACGGACCCACCAAGGTGCTGAGGGACTGACCCACCAAGGAGCTGAGGGACGGACCCACCAAGGTGCTGAGGGACCGGCCCACCAAGGTGCTGAGGGACCGGCCCACCAAGGTGCTGAGGGACTGACCCACCAAGGAGCTGAGGGACGGACCCACCAAGGTGCTAAGGGACTGACCCACCAAGGGGCTAAGGGACTGACCCACCAAGGTGCTGAGGGACTGACCCACCAAGGTGCTAAGGGAATGACCCACCAAGGTTCTGAGGGACTGACCCACCAAGGAGCTGAGGGACTGACCCACCAAGGCGCTGAGGGACTGACCCACCAAGGAGCTGAGGGACTGACCCACCAAGGTGCTATGGGACTGACCCACCAAGGTGCTGAGGGACTGACCCACCAAGGAGCTGAGGGACTGACCCACCAAGGTACTAAGGGACTGACCCACCAAGGTGCTGAGGGACTGACCCACCAAGGAGCTGAGGGACTGACCCACCAAGGAGCTGAGGGACTGACCCACCAAGGAGCTGAGGCACTGACCCAACAAGGTGCTGAGGGACTGACCCACCAAGGAGCTAAGGGACTGACCCACCAAGGTGCTGAGGGACTGACCCACCAAGGTGCTAAGGGACTGACCCACCAAGGGGCTGAGGGACTGACCCACCAAGGTGCTGAGGGACTGACCCACCAAGGTGCTGAGGGAATGACCCAACAAGGTTCTGAGGGACTGACCCACCAAGGAGCTGAGGGACTGACCCACCAAGGTGCTGAGGGACTGACCCACCAAGGAGCTGAGAGACTGACCCACCAAGGAGCTGAGGGACTGACCCACCAAGGTACAAAGGGACCGGCCCAACAAGGTGCTGAGGGACTGACCCACCAAGGTGCTGAGGGACCGGCCCACCAAGGAGCTGAGAGACTGACCCACCTAAGAGCTGAGGGACTGACCCACCAAGGTACAAAGGGACCGGCCCAACAAGGTGCTGAGGGACTGACCCACCAAGATACTAAGGGACTGGCCCACCAAGGAGCTGAGGGACTGACCCACCAAGATACTAAGGGACTGGCCCACCAAGGTGCTGAGGGACTGACCCACCAAGATACTAAGGGACCGGCCCACCAAGGAGCTGAGGGACCGGCCCACCAAGGAGCTAAGGGACCGGCCCACCAAGCTACTAAGGGACCGGCCCACCAAGGTGCTGAGGGACCGACCCACCAAGGAGCTGAGGGACTGACCCACCAAGGTGCTGAGGGACCGACCCACCAAGGAGCTGAGGGACTGACCCACCAAGGTGCTAAGGGACCGACCCACCAAGGAGCTGAGGGACTGACCCACCAAGGAGCTGAGGGACTGACCCAACAAGGTGCTGAGGGACTGACCCACCAAGGAGCTGAGGGACGGACCCACCAAGGTGCTGAGGGACTGACCCACCAAGGTGCTAAGGGACTGACCCACCAAGGGGCTAAGGGACTGACCCACCAAGGTGCTGAGGGACTGACCCACCAAGGTGCTAAGGGAATGACCCACCAAGGTTCTGAGGGACTGACCCACCAAGGAGCTGAGGGACTGACCCACCAAGGCGCTGAGGGACTGACCCACCAAGGAGCTGAGGGACTGACCCACCAAGGTGCTATGGGACTGACCCACCAAGGTGCTGAGGGACTGACCCACCAAGGAGCTGAGGGACTGACCCACCAAGGTACTAAGGGACTGACCCACCAAGGTGCTGAGGGACTGACCCACCAAGGAGCTGAGGGACTGACCCACCAAGGAGCTGAGGGACTGACCCACCAAGGAGCTGAGGGACTGACCCACCAAGGAGCTCAGGGACTGACCCACCAAGGTGCTAAGGGACTGACCCACCAATGTGCTGAGGGACTGACCCACCAAGGTGCTGAGGGACTGACCCACCAAGGAGCTGAGGGACTGACCCACCAAGGTGCTGAGGGACTTACCCACCAAGGAGCTGAGGGACTGACCCACCAAGGTGCTGAGGGACTGACCCACCAAGGTGCTAAGGGAATGACCCACCAAGGTGCTGAGGGACTGACCCACCAAGGAGCTGAGGGACTGACCCACCAAGGTGCTGAGGGACTGACCCACCAAGGAGCTGAGGGACTGACCCACCAAGGTGCTGAGGGACCGACCCACCAAGGTACTAAGGGACCGGCCCACCAAGGAGCTGAGGGACTGACCCACCAAGGAGCTGAGGGACTGACCCACCAAGGTGCTAAGGGAATGACCCACCAAGGTGCTGAGGGACTGACCCACCAAGGAGCTGAGGGACTGACCCACCAAGGTGCTGAGGGACTGACCCACCAAGGTACTAAGGGACCGGCCCACCAAGGAGCTGAGGGACTGACCCACCAAGGTGCTGAGGGACTGACCCACCAAGTAGCTGAGGGACTGACCCACCAAGGTGCTGAGGGACTGACCCACCAAGGTGCTAAGGGACTGACCCACCAAGGAGCTGAGGGACTGACCCACCAAGGTGCTGAGGGACTGACCCACAAAGGTGCTGAGGGACCAGCCCACAAAGGTGCTAAGGGACTGACCCACCAAGGAGCTGAGGGACTGACCCACCAAGGAGCTGAGGGACTGACCCACCAAGGAGCTGAGGGACTGACCCACCAAGGAGCTGAGGGACTGACCCACCAAGGTGCTAAGGGACTGACCCACCACGGTGCTGAGGGACTGACCCACCACGGTGCTGAGGGACTGACCCACCAAGGTGCTGAGGGACTGACCCACCAAGGTGCTGAGGGACTGACCCACCAAGTAGCTGAGGGACTGACCCACCAAGGTGCTGAGGGACTGACCCACCAAGGAGCTGAGGGACTGACCTACCAAGGAGCTGAGGGACTGACCCACCAAGGTGCTAAGGGACTGACCTACCAAGGAGCTGAGGGACTGACCCACAAAGGTGCTAAGGGACTGACCCACCAAGGAGCTGAGGGACTGACCCACCAAGGAGCTGAGGGACTGACCCACCAAGGAGCTGAGGGACTGACCCACCAATGTGCTAAGGGACTGACCCACCAAGGTGCTAAGGGACTGACCCACCAAGGAGCTGAGGGACTGACCCACCAAGGTGCTTAGGGACTGACCCACCAAGGAGCTGAGGGACTGACCCACCAAGGTGCTAAGGGACTGACCCACCAAGGAGCTGAGGGACTGATCCACCAAGGTGCTAAGGGACTGACCCACCAAGGAGCTGAGGGACTGACCCACCCATGTGCTGAGGGACTGACCCACCAAGGAGCTGAGGGACTGACCCACCAAGGAGCTGAGGGACTGACCCACCAAGGTGCTAAGGGACTGACCCACCAAGGTGCTGAGGGACTGACCCACCAAGGAGCTGAGGGACTGACCCACCAAGGTGCTGAGGGACTGACCCACCAAGGAGCTGAGGGACTGACCCACCAAAGTGCTAAGGGACTGACCCACCAAGGAGCTGAGGGACTGACCCACCAAGGTGCTGAGGGACTGACCCACCAAGGAGCTGAGGGACTGACCCACCCATGTGCTGTGGGACTGACCCACCAAGGAGCTGAGGGACTGACCCACCAAGGTGCTGAGGGACTGACCCACCAAGGAGCTGAGGGACTGACCCACCAAGGTACTAAGGGACTGACCCACCAAGGAGCTGAGGGACTGACCCACCAAGGTACTAAGGGACTGACCCACCAAGGTGCTGAGGGACTGACCCACCAAGGAGCTGAGGGACTGACCCACCAAGGTGCTGAGGGACTGACCCACCAAGGAGCTGAGGGACTGACCCACCAAGGTACTAAGGGACTGACCTACCAAGGAGCTGAGGGACTGACCCACCAAGGAGCTGAGGGACTGACCCACCAAGGTGCTGAGGGACTGACCCACCAAGGAGCTGAGGGACTGACCCACCAAGGTACTAAGGGACTGACCTACCAAGGTGCTGAGGGACTGACCCACCAAGGTGCTGAGGGATGGGCCTGTGAAGGGGCCATGGGACTGGATACTACATTTGTCCCAGTTTGTAATCAGTAATTATTATCAGGTCCAAATGAAGATCAGTCCAATTGTAGGAAACTGCAGAGATCTCTGGACTCGAAGGGTTTCTCCATCTTATGGGTGATACACTGGGCCGGTGATACTGGAGAGTCGACTCCAAGCATCATCACCCTGGACATTCCTCATAGACCCAGGCACCGGGATTCTTCTTATATCTGTTATCCACGGTCTCCTTCCTTCCAGAATCAATGTTTAAAATTATGGTAATGAGCCAGTGTACTTGCTGGTCTTTCCAGATCCCCTCTGTGCTGCAGATTTACAGACTGTTACACTGTACACTGATTACCATAGGCAGAGGAAGGGGGGAAGTGCTGAGAGAGTAGGGGGGGGGGGCAGTGTAACAGCCTGTGAAGCTACAGCACTAAGGGGATCTGGAAACACCCTCAAAGCCCTTCTGGTTCATTAGCAAAATTTTAAAAGTTGATATTAGAAGGGAGGAGGCCATGGGTAACAGATATAAGAAGATCCCACGGTCCCGGTGCCGGATCTATGAGGAATCTATTTGAATGGGTTCTGCCGGTAGATTTGCTTTAATAACTGCATAGTCTGTGGTCAGACGCAGCATCCGCGCGGGGGGGGGGGGGGGGGAGGGGGGTTTACTTGGATTAATCTTCTGTTTTAGCATCAATGTTTAATCCTAGATCCATCCTGTCGTGTTTCAGTCCCACAATCTGTCTCCGGCTCCGGTTTCTAGCTTCGCCCTCAGTCTCTTCCTTTATCAGATTTTCTGCTGACCGGACACAATCTTATCATCTGTTATTGATACAGTACATTCCCCTGCGCGTCCACAGAAAGGGGTCTCCTCCCGTATTGGGGGCTCACCATCTGATATCTCACATATATTAGACATAGATATTACAATGATTGTGGAGTTTGGTCGGTTTCCTTCATCCCAATGACTGTGGTATCTCTTGTTATCCATGGCCTCCGTCCTTCCAAAGCTTTACCTTTTATAATTATGCTAATATTGCGCTACTAGAGCCCCTCTGTGTTGTTTCTCACCCTTCTCTTGCTTCTTCAAGTGCTGCTGCACATTGTAACATTTTTTACAATCCATGTATTATTTAGGTCACATGGTAGCTTATAGACACCACACACATCATCACTTATCCCTCACATTTTAACAATATATTTTTACACTTTATATAATATTTTCACTAATCATCCCATTCACTACAGTCAATTCGAGGCTTATGTTTTTGCCGTCATAGCCAGTCACTCCACACTGTATGTTTTAATAATAGCTTTAAAATATTTTTTGTGGTTATTACACATGTTTTAACACTTTGCAATTTTAATTTTATCACTCTCACTACATGCACTTATCATCATATCACTTTCATACAAGTATCATTCTTATCCTGTCACGATTTCATATGAAATATTGTGGATATGAAGTAGGCTCATACTACAATAACTAGCACTTGTCACTTTAGGTCTTGATGTCAATCATGCTTAAATTATAATAACTTGCATTTGTCACTTTACTTTGAGATATTTATAGTCTATACTTATATGAATTGTTGTAATAATGCCAAAATTTGTATGCATTTGAATTTTACTTATTTGTTACATCACTTATCCATCATATATTTGTTTGTATTGACGTTGGGAATTAGATATGAATGTAGGTAATAGCCCATATGCTATATAGATCAATGTAATTATATTATATACTACCTACCATACTAGATGCACTTTATCCTAGGTACGAGCACTGCCCACATTTGTTCCAGTACCCAAGATGGCCGGGTGGAGCGCGCCCCACCGGTGCGCATGCGCATCCTGGCGGCGGGTCCGGACTTCCGGTTCACGATGACGCGCGATCACACGCGTTGTCGTCTTCCGGTACTTCGGGTCCCGCGGCCGGATGTGGGTGCGTGAGCCGGGGGTGTGCGCCGATACACACACCAGGCCACTTTACAATCTGGGTAAGTCAAACTTCTA
Organism: Engystomops pustulosus; assembly: GCF_040894005.1. Taxonomy (NCBI): domain Eukaryota; kingdom Metazoa; phylum Chordata; class Amphibia; order Anura; family Leptodactylidae; genus Engystomops; species Engystomops pustulosus. The sequence goes on along the minus strand of NC_092420.1, from coordinate 104,575,017 downwards.
TTGGACAAATCTAAAAGTGGGCATACCGCTTTGACCAGCATAAATACCACACCGGAACCTAACCACAGCACACCCCCTTGAGGAAGCGACGGCGAAACGTGCGTCGGGGTGCTGTGGTGGTGGTCTGGTAACTTAAAAACTATATTGGTAGGCACTTGATGGGTATATTACGCCCTGGTTTGGGCATTTGGTAACATCCTTACCTTTTACTATGTGATCACCCCTGTGTGCCTGCACTTGATATCCCATTGTGGAATGTATTGTATTGCATTTGTGACCACCACCCTTTGTGTTGTTTGTTGTTTTTGTGGTTTTATCATGTTTTTAACATACTTTTGGAGTGTTGATTCGTTATAATAAAGTTCAAACTGATTTCATAGTCATATAACATTCTTGTCCCTTGACAATTTTTGACTATTTGGATCTTGTATACTGTTTTTTGGTATTCATCGCACATTGTAACAGCCTGTGAAGCTACAGCACAGAGGGACTCTAATAACACCCCCAGAGCCCTTCTGACTCATTAGCATAATTATACAAGTTGATTTCAGAAGGCAGGAGGCCATGGATAACAGATATAAGAAGATACAACAGTCCCGGTGCCGGATCTATGACCCCGGATTTTCAGATGCCGTTTTCATATGTGAGAACAAATAATTGAAGACGCGGCTCCTCCTCTTTTTTCACTCCGTTCCTGTATGTGAAAACCTGACCGTGTGAATGCGCCTCAAGGAATGTTAATTAATCCAATTGTAACTCGTTAAGGACCTGGAACTTTTCAGTTTTGTGTTTCCTTTCTTTACTCTTTGCCTTCTAAAAGCCGCATATTCTGTGCATTGTCTGTTTACAAGGCCCAGGGCTTGTTTTTTGCAGGACATTCTGCACTTCTCAGTGGAACTAGGTCCTGGAAAGCAAGAAAAACTTTACATTGCAGTGAAAGTGACAAAGAATCACAGTTATACAATTTTCTCATTGGCGTTTTTATGGCTTTCACTGCACGTTCCCAATGACTCGTCTCATTTATTCGCTGTATTGTGTGATCCCGGGTAAATGGATTTATCTTTGTTATTGGTTTAATACCTCAAAAATATCTTCAAAAAATCTCTTTATCCTCAAACAAATTCTTTATCCTAGTAGTCAGGAGCCGCTTTGTAGGATTTGGACATTCGGAGGTTTTTCCATGACATTTGTGGTTTCATTACTTTTATAGTTGGATACATTGGATTGTGGTTATACCTTTATACCTCACATGTTAATGAAATGTTATTTTTTACTTTTTGATTTTACTTTTTCTTTTTGTAATTTTTTTTACCTTAAAGGGGTTTTCCTTCCACAAAGACGAGTTTCTCTTATGTCCCCAGGATCAGGGAATATCACATTCTGTAATTCCCTGTTATTCACAATAATCCAGCATCTCACAGATATAATCCCGCCGTCTCTATCATTGCTGCAGGACACAAGTTCAGTTGCCCCTGGACACGACCCTGTAACTTCTCTTAGGGTTGGGCGGCCGCCATCTTGGTTTCCTGTGTGATGCTGGGATTCTCTCTCTCTGCTTCCTGCACTTTAGTCGCTTTTGGGATTTAAATTAGAGAATTGTCTTCATGGGCGAACCCTATAATAGTTCTGTTCCTTTCTTACCATATATTGCGGTTGTATTATTCTCTATGATTCTGCTTCGCTTCTAGTATCCCATGAGGGTGCAGGCGCATCTGTACAGCAGCCTCCATGGACTGGCGCATGGACTGGCGCATGGACTGGCGCATGGACTGGCGCATGGACTGGCGCATGGACTGGTGCATGGAGTGGCGCATGGACTGGCGCAAGGACTGGCGCATGGACTGGTGCATGGACTGGCGCATGGACTGGCGCATGGACTGGTGCATGGAGTGGCGCATGGACTGGCGCATGGACTGGTGCATGGACTGGATTAGACTGGGACACTCGGAGCAATTACTGATTTTTTTTATATAGTTCACGTATAATTATTGATTAGATGATAATCTGCAGACACGACACATCATCAATGATATCAGTTTATAGCACAGGAGATAATATAGCCATAGACATGCACAGAAACGAGGACCAGGCGCGCTGGTGATGGAGGAATCAGGCGCGCTGGCGATGCAAGGATTGGGCGATCTGGTGATGCAAGGATTGGGCGCGCTGGTGATGCAAGGATCGGGCGATCTGGTGATGCAAGGATTGGGCGCGCTGGCGATGCAAGGATTGGGCGCGCTGGCGATGCAGGGATTGGGCGCGCTGGCGATGCAAGGACCGGGTGCCCTGGCAATGCAAGGATTGGGCGCGCTGGCGATGCAGGGATCAGACGCCGCAGAGGTTTGTTGCGGCAGAAGACGAAGAGTCCGGTTAAATCTGGCAAAATATTTTTGTTATTGCTGCATTGGCCACAAAATGTTTCTGGTTTCGGAGGATTTTCCACCTCCCAGACCCCGGTACAGGATTGTACATTGTATTTTGTCATCTACAATCCCTGTTCCCCGGGGACAATCACCTCCTGGTATATATCGGACACCTTCACCCGTCACTAGAGGTAGGTACAGTGCGTGTACGGTAAGTGTGTGGGAGACGATGCTTCCGCGTTTTACTCGCCATTTCTAGAGATTTGTGGCAGAATTAAAGCGCATTAACAAAATCCTCCGATAATAAGAAATCTCCTCTTATTGTGGTACAAACACAGGAAGAATTGTTTGTGCTAAGCCGCTCGGATCCCTCATCCGCGTGTAAGCGTCTGGATTGTGACGTCCCCCGTGTAAGGACGGAGACAATCTCTATAGACGTTAAAGGGATCCTGCAATTAAGGCCACAAACCACCAGACTGTTAGGCCTTCTATACTTTGGGGGATTCGGTGTCTCTACATACAACCTGTAAGGAGTCATGGGGGCGGAGACCCTTGGCCTGACCCCTAAAGTCCTTAAGGCCAAATATATGATCATAACCGTCCTCCAGCAGCTGCTGCCTGGACTTTCCATCATAAAGTTCATTGACTCCAAACTTTAATCCCCTGGAAAACCTGAACCCTCTCCCCCCCCCCCCCCCTCCGGGCTCAGACTTCACTGGTTTCATGTATTTTATTCCCAAATTCCAGAAGCCGGAACTTTTATATTCTTCTATTTTCAGAGAGATGTGTGATTTTTTTCTGATGGACAAATTGTACTTTCTACTGGCACCAAAGAAAATCCATCCTGATAAACTCATAGGGGCTCATTTACTAAGGGTCCAAACGCCGCATTTTCGTCGGGTTTCAATTTTTTTTTCCAATTTGCCCTGATTTGCCCCGAGTTTTTGGCGCATGTGATCGGAATGTGGCGCATTGGCGCCGGCTTGCATGAGACAGAAATGGGGGCGCATGGACATCGGACAACCCGACGGATTCGGACTAAGTGCGGAATTTAAAAAGCAAATTGTGTCGCAAGATCAGCAGTCGCATGCACCGGGAAGAAGAAGGTGAACTCCAGGGACCTCAGCGGGGAAGCGACGGATGTAGGAACTCGGGCGCACGATCTTAGTGAATCGCAGCAGATCCAAATCCTTGTCGGACAATCCAGATCGGCGGCGTCAACGGGGCGGGTAAGTAAATGAGCCCCATAGAGTTATGTGTCCCAGTGTGAACAGCACATAAGGGTTTTACATGGCGACTGAGTGACGACATAGCGGTGTTGGTAAGTCTCGGGGATTGAAGTCTTTCCTTTGTTCTGAGCCTCGGCAATAAGTATTCAGTGACTTTCTATGAGTCTGTGCCCGGCCGCGGGGGGGATCAGGTGTTTGCCGTTCAGCACTAGAGGGCGAGGAGCTTACAAGGAGAAGCCATTGTCTCAATGTGATTCTACAACCTCTAATCCCCCTAATCCGGACATTATAATTGTACATTGGGGGCTCAGGGCGCAATAATAAAAGTTAAAGCTACTTTATTTTAATGAAAAGGGAATTAGCCGAAATGAAGCGGCTTCTCCTTGAAGTGGCCTTTGGTTTGGCCGGAGCTGGAGCCAAGATTCCTGCGGTCACCATGATGAAAGGGCGAATCGGAAGCTTCATCCGTGTGGGAGATATTATCCCTTCTATACAATGGACTCGGCTACAGGGATGGAGCAGAATATCCCAATATGTAGCGGCTTATCCCGAAGATACCGGACCCCCAAAGCAGGACCAGACCCCTGATATAATGTAACACCCATTGTTCTGTCTCTATGGGGAAGACACAATTTATAGATCCCTAGAGCTCTGAGTGACCCCTGAGGACCCTTCTTATGGGGTGGGTTTGTAGATTTTGGGCTCGGTAATGGAGCGGCTCAGGTGCAATCCTGGAGCCCTGGAGGTATAAGGGCATCTATAAGGGGCAGTCTCCTACCAGTAACGTGGTGGAAGATCTCCTTTACACTAGTAACTTTTACATTCATTTATAGTCAAAGTAAGAAAGTTTATAATAAAACTTCTAAAAAAAATGCACAATGCGACTGACAGCAAAACCACAGACGGCCCCGGATTATTGCAATGTATCCGGATGGGAGACACTTCAAGGGATCGGAATGAACTCCCCAAATGTCATCTAGAGGAGGAAACAAACGTCTTTAATGTGACAAAGTGTCTTCAGAGTGAAGTCTGCAGTAAGCAGGAGCCTCCGGCGCCTCTCAATGGCCTCTTGGATGCGTCCAGGACCAGAAGTTTGAGGAGAAGCCTGAACGGCACAAAACTATAAAGTAATCAATCTCGTGAGTGCGGACGCCATGGACGCTGCGGAGACTCCAAGAAACAAACTACAGAAATAAAAGCCAATAATTGGAGCGTTCAGTCCGGGAAAACTGCTCCAGGGGCTATTGATGGATGTGGCCGCTGCTCCGAGATTTCCATTATCCTTTCCATATTCCATATTATCCAGTATCCGTATACGGATCGCGCCATGCGGGGCTATAGTAATGCGGCCTCCACTTGTGTCATTATAGAAGCCGATTCACACAGAGTCGTCAGACTGTTATATACACAGACACAAAGGAAAGGTTTCTGCTGAATTCTAAGAACCAAGTCCGATACAAATTAGCAAAACAGTGACGATAACAAGTACCGGGCTGTACCAAGCTGTACTGGGCTCTACTTGGCTGTACCGGGCTGTACCAAGCTGTACTGGGCTCTACTGGGCTGTACGGGGCTATACGGGGCTGTACTGGGCTCTACTGGGCTGTACGGGGCTATACGGGGTTGTAGCGGGCTGTACTGGGCTGTACTGGGCTGTATCGGGTTGTACTGGGCTGTACCGGGCTGTACCGGGGTGTACTGGGCTGTACCGGGCTGTACCGGGCTGTACGGGCTGTACTGGGCTGTACTGGGGTGGACTGGGCTGTACCGGGCTGTACGGGCTGTACTGGGCTGTACTGGGGTGGACTGGGCTGTACCGGGCTGTAGCGGACTGTAGCGTGCTGTACCGGGCTGTACTGGGCTGTACCGGGCTGTACCGGGTTGTACGGGCTGTACTGGGCAGTACTGGGGTGGACTGGGCTGTACCGGGCTGTAGCGGACTGTAGCGTGCTGTACCGGGCTGTAGTGGGCTGTAGCGGGCTGTACCGGGCTGTACTGGGGTGTACTGGACTGTACCAGGCTGTACCAGGCTGTACCGGGCTGTACGGGCTGTACTGGGCTGTACGGGGCTATATACGGGGCTGTAGCGGGCTGTACCGGGCTGTACTGGGCTGTATCGGGCTGTACTGGGCTGTACCGGGCTGTACCGGGCTGTACCGGGCTGTATCGGGCTGTACTGGGCTGTACAGGGCTGTACCGGGCTGTACTGGGCTGTATCGGGCTGTACTGGGCTGTACCGGGCTGTACCGGGCTGTACTGGGCTGTACCGGGCTGTACCGGGCTGTACTGGGCTGTATCAGGCTGTACCGGGCTGTACTGGGCTGTTCCGGGCTGTACCGGGCTGTACTGGGCTGTATCGGGCTGTATCGGGCTGTACTGGGCTGTACTGGGCTGTACTGGGCTGTACTGGGCTGTACCGGGCTGTACCGGGCTGTACTGGGCTGTAGTGGGCTGTACTGGGCTGTAGTGGGCTGTACTGGGCTGTACCGGGCTGTATCGGGCTGTACTGGGCTGTACCGGGCTGTACTGGGCTGTACCGGGCTGTACTGGGCTGTACCTGGCTGTACTGGGCTGTACTGGGCTGTACCGGGCTGTACTGGGCTGTACCGGGCTGTACTGGGCTGTACCGGGCTGTACTGGGCTGTACCGGGCTGTACTGGGCTGTACCGGGCTGTACTGGGCTGTACTGGGCTGTACTGTGCTGTACTGGGCTGTACCGGGCTGTACTGGGCTGTAGCGTGCTGTACCGGGCTGTACTGGGCTGTACCGGGCTGTACTGGGCTGTACCGGGCTGTACTGGGCTGTACTGGGCTGTACCGGGCTGTACTGGGCTGTACTGGGCTGTACCGGGCTGTACTGGGCTGTACTGGGCTGTACTGGGCTGTACCGGGCTGTACTGGGCTGTACTGGAGCTCAGAGACACAATTGTGGCAGGGCCCAGATCTGGCCAAGGTTACAAAAGAACTCAAGGTTCCTCAGAGCACAGTGGCCTCCATAATCCTTAAATTAAAAAAAAGTTTGGGGAGATCACAATCCAAAGATCAATTTGGCTGAGATCCAGAGATGCAATTGGGAGATCGGAGAAAGAGGGCGTGGTGAGCCGGTTAGGGGCGGGATTAAGTGAGGCATTGGCTCACTGATGGGAGCTGGCTCCAGTTGTTAGCGAACGTCACATCACTAGAGGATACTGTGCAGAATTACAGGGGTGCAGCAGGAGATCAGCACTGGGGGATCCCCTCCAGGAGAAGACCCTGCTGAGGAGGTCACTGGGTGCTGGGTGTCACACACCTGGGTGCTGCTGAGGAGGTCACTGGGTGCTGGGTGTCACACACCTGGGTGCCACTGAGGAGGTCACTGGGTGCTGGGGGTCACACACCTGGGTGCTGCTGAGGAGGTCACTGGGTGCTGGGTGTCACACACCTGGGTGCTGCTGAGGAGATCACTGGGTGCTGGGTGTCACACACCTGGGTGCTGCTGAGGAGGTCACTGGGTGCTGGGTGTCACACACCTGGGTGCCACTGAGGAGGTCACTGGGTGCTGGGGGTCACACACCTGGGTGCTGCTGTGGGGGTCACTGGGTGCAGGGTGTCACACACCTGGGTGCTGCTGAGGAGGTCACTGGGTGCTGGGTGTCACACACCTGGGTGCTGCTGAGGAGATCACTGGGTGCAGGGTGTCACACACCTGGGTGCTGCTGAGGAGGTCACTGGGTGCTGGGGGTCACACACCTGGGTGCTGCTGAGGAGGTCACTGGGTGCTGGGGGTCACACACCTGGGTGCTGCTGAGGACATCACTGGGTGCAGGGTGTCACACACCTGGGTGCTGCTGAGGAGGTCACTGGGTGCAGGGTGTCACACACCTGGGTGCTGCTGAGGAGGTCACTGGGTGAAGGGTGTCACACACCTGGGTGCTGCTGAGGAGGTCACTGGGTGCAGGGTGTCACACACCTGGGTGCTGCTGAGGAGGTCACTGGGTGCAGGGTGTCACACACCTGGGTGCTGCTGAGGAGGTCACTGGGTGCTGGGTGTCACACACCCGGGTGCTGTTGAGGAGGTCACTGGGTGCTGGGTGTCACACACCCGGGTGCTGTTGAGGAGGTCACTGGGTGAAGGGTGTCACACACCTGGGTGCTGCTGAGGAGGTCACTGGGTGCAGGGTGTCACACACCTGGGTGCTGCTGAGGAGGTCACTGGGTGCAGGGTGTCACACACCTGGGTGCTGCTGAGGAGGTCACTGGGTGCAGGGTGTCACACACCTGGGTGCTGCTGAGGAGGTCACTGGGTGCAGGGTGTCACACACCTGGGTGCTGCTGAGCAGGTCACTGGGTGGTGGGTGTCACACACCTGGGTGCTGCTGAGGAGGTCACTGGGTGCTGGGTGTCACACACCTGGGTGCTGCTGAGGAGGTCACTGGGTGCCGGGTGTCACACACCTGGGTGCCCCTGAGGAGGTCACTGGGTGCTGGGTGTCACACACCTGGGTGCTGCTGAGGAGGTCACTGGGTGCTGGGTGTCACACACCTGGGTGCTGCTGAGGAGGTCACTGGGTGCTGGGTGTCACACACCTGGGTGCCCCTGAGGAGGTCACTGGGTGCTGGGTGTCACACAACTGGGTGCTGCTGAGGAGGTCACTGGGTGCTGGGGGTCACACAACTGGGTGCTGCTGAGGACGTCACTGGGTGCTGGGTGTCACACACCTGGGTGCCCCTGAGGAGGTCACTGGGTTCTGGGTGTCACACACCTGGGTGCTGCTATGGAGGTCACTGGGTGCAGGGTGTCACACACCTGGGTGCTGCTGAGGAGGTCACTGGGTTCTGGGTGTCACACACCTGGGTGCTGCTGAGCAGGTCACTGGGTGGTGGGTGTCACACACCTGGGTGCTGCTGTGGGAGTCACTGGGTGCAGGGTGTCACACACCTGGGTGCTGCTGAGGAGGTCACTGGGTGCTGGGTGTCACACACCTGGGTGCTGCTGAGGAGGTCACTGGGTTCTGGGTGTCACACACCTGGGTGCTGCTGAGGAGGTCACTGGGTTCTGGGTGTCACACACCTGGGTGCTGCTGAGGAGGTCACTGGGTGCAGGGTGTCACACACCTGGGTGCTGCTGTGGGGGTCACTGGGTGCTGGGTGTCACACATCTGGGTACTGCTGAGGAGGTCACTGGGTGCTGGGTGTCACACACCTGGGTGCTGCTGAGGAGGTCACTGGGTGAAGGGTGTCACACACCTGGGTGCTGCTGAGGAGGTCACTGGGTGCAGGGTGTCACACACCTGGGTGCTGCTGAGGAGGTCACTGGGTGCAGGGTGTCACACACCTGGGTGCTGCTGAGGAGGTCACTGGGTGCAGGGTGTCACACACCTGGGTGCTGCTGAGGAGGTCACTGGGTGCTGGGTGTCACACACCTGGGTGCTGCTGAGGAGGTCACTGGGTGCAGGGTGTCACACACCTGGGTGCTGCTGAGGAGGTCACTGGGTGCAGGGTGTCACACACCTGGGTGCTGCTGAGCAGGTCACTGGGTGGTGGGTGTCACACACCTGGGTGCTGCTGTGGGAGTCACTGGGTGCAGGGTGTCACACACCTGGGTGCTGCTGAGGAGGTCACTGGGTGCTGGGTGTCACACACCTGGGTGCTGCTGAGGAGGTCACTGGGTGCTGGGTGTCACACACCTGGGTGCCCCTGAGGAGGTCACTGGGTGTTGGGTGTCACACACCTGGGTGCCCCTGAGGAGGTCACTGGGTTCTGGGTGTCACACACCTGGGTGCTGATGAGGAGGTCACTGGGTGCAGGGTGTCACACACCTGGGTGCTGCTGAGCAGGTCACTGGGTGGTGGGTGTCACACACCTGGGTGCTGCTGAGGAGGTCACTGGGTGCAGGGTGTCACACACCTGGGTGCTGCTGAGGAGGTCACTGGGTGCTGGGTGTCACACACCTGGGTGCTGCTGAGGAGGTCACTGGGTTCTGGGTGTCACACACCTGGGTGCTGCTGAGGAGGTCACTGGGTTCTGGGTGTCACACACCTGGGTGCTGCTGAGGAGGTCACTGGGTGCTGGGTGTCACACACCTGGGTGCTGCTGTTGGGGTCACTGGGTGCTGGGTGTCACACATCTGGGTACTGCTGAGGAGGTCACTGGGTGCTGGGTGTCACACACCTGGGTGCTGCTGAGGAGGTCACTGGGTTCTGGGTGTCACACACCTGGGTGCTGCTGTGGGGGTCACTGGGTGCTGGGTGTCACACACCTGGGTGCTGCTGAGGAGGTCACTGGGTGCTGGGTGTCACACACCTGGGTGCTGCTGTGGAGGTCACTGGGTGCAGGGTGTCACACACTTGGGTGCTGCTGTGGGGGTCACTGGGTGCTGGGTGTCACACACCTGGGTGCTGCTGAGGAGGTCACTGGGTGGAGGGTGTCACACACCTGGGTGCTGCTGAGGAGGTCACTGGGTGCTGGGTGTCACACACCTGGGTGCTGCTGAGGAGGTCACTGGGTGCTGGGTGTCACACACCTGGGTGCTGCTGAGGAGGTCACTGGGTGCAGGGTGTCACACACCTGGGTGCTGCTGAGGAGGTCACTGGGTGCAGGGTGTCACACACCTGGGTGCTGCTGAGGAGGTCACTGGGTGCAGGGTGTCACACACCTGGGTGCTGCTGAGGAGGTCACTGGGTGCAGGGTGTCACACACCTGGGTGCTGCTGAGGAGGTCACTGGGTGCTGGGTGTCACACACCTGGGTGCTGCTGAGGAGGTCACTGGGTGCAGGGTGTCACACACCTGGGTGCTGCTGTGGGGGTCATTCTCATGCTGGGGTGAAGGAGCTTGTAGGAGGATCACATGTAACTGCCCGAATCTAACATTGTGCCTAAACTACAACTAAAGTGATTAATAAGAGGCCGGAGCTCAGCGCATCACAGAGGGAAGTAACTTGTGATAATTCTGCTGCAACAAAGAGACTTGAGCGCAGAACATGGATACATCCGACCCATGGTATATACTGCCCCATGGTATATACTGCCCCATGGTATATATGACACATGGTATATACTGCCCCCTGGTATATACTGCCCCATGGTATATATGACATATGGTATATACTGCCCCCCTGGTATATACTGCCCCATGGTATATATGACACATGGTATATACTGCCCCATGGTATATATGACACATGGTATATACTGCCCCATGGTATATATGACACATGGTATATACTGCCCCATGGTATATACTGCCCCATGGTATATACTGCTCCCTGGAATATACTGCCCCATGGTATATATGACACATGGTATATACAGCCCCATGGTATATATGACACATGGTATATACTGCCCCATGGTATATATGACACATGGTATATACTGCCCCCCTGGTATATACTGCCCCATGGTATATATGACACATGGTATATACTGCCCCCCTGGTATATACTGCCCCATGGTATATATGACACATGGTATATACTGCCCCATGGTATATATGACACATGGTATATACTGCCCCATGGTATATATGACACATGGTATATACTGCCCCATGGTATATACTGCCCCATGGTATATACGGCTCCCTGGAATATACTGCCCCATGGTATATATGACACATGGTATATACTGCCCCCCTGGTATATACTGCCCCATGGTATATATGACACATGGTATATACTGCCCCATGGTATATATGACACATGGTATATACTGCCCCATGGTATATATGACACATGGTATATACTGCCCCATGGCATATACTGCCCCATGGTATATACTGCCCCCTGGTATATACTGCCCCATGGTATATATGACACATGGATATACTGCCCCATGGTATATACTGCCCCATGGTATATATGACACATGGATATACTGCCCCATGGTATATACTGCCCCATGGTATATATGACACATGGTATATACTGCCCCATGGTATATATGACAGATGGTATATACTGCCCCATGGTATATATGACACATGGTATATACTGCCCCATGGTATATATGACACATGGATATACTGCCCCATGGTATATACTGCCCCATGGTATATATGACACATGGTATATACTGCCCCATGGTATATATGACAGATGGTATATACTGCCCCATGGTATATATGACACATGGATATACTGCCCCATGGTATATACTGCCCCATGGTATATATGACACATGGTATATACTGCCGAATTGTATATATGACAGATGGTATATACTGCCCCATGGTATATATGACACATGGTATATACTGCCCCATGGTATATATGACACATTGTATATACTGCCCCATGGTATATATGACACATGGTATATACTGCCCCATGGTATATACTGCCCCATGGTATATATGACACATGGATATACTGCCCCATGGTATATACTGCCCCATGGTATATATGACACGTGGTATAAACTGCCCCATGGTATATACTGCCCCCTGGTATATACTGCCCCATGGTATATATGACACATGGTATATACTGCCCCATGGTATATACTGCCCCATGGTATATACTGCCCCATGGTATATATGACACATGGTATATACTGCCCCCTGGTATATACTGCCCCATGGTATATATGACATATGGTATATACTGCCCCCCTGGTATATACTGCCCCATGGTATATATGACACATGGTATATACTGCCCCATGGTATATATGACACATGGTATATACTGCCCCATGGTATATATGACACATGGTATATACTGCCCCATGGTATATACTGCCCCATGGTATATACTGCTCCCTGGAATATACTGCCCCATGGTATATATGACACATGGTATATACAGCCCCATGGTATATATGACACATGGTATATACTGCCCCATGGTATATATGACACATGGTATATACTGCCCCCCTGGTATATACTGCCCCATGGTATATATGACACATGGTATATACTGCCCCCCTGGTATATACTGCCCCATGGTATATATGACACATGGTATATACTGCCCCATGGTATATATGACACATGGTATATACTGCCCCATGGTATATATGACACATGGTATATACTGCCCCATGGTATATACTGCCCCATGGTATATACGGCTCCCTGGAATATACTGCCCCATGGTATATATGACACATGGTATATACTGCCCCCCTGGTATATACTGCCCCATGGTATATATGACACATGGTATATACTGCCCCATGGTATATATGACACATGGTATATACTGCCCCATGGTATATATGACACATGGTATATACTGCCCCATGGCATATACTGCCCCATGGTATATACTGCCCCCTGGTATATACTGCCCCATGGTATATATGACACATGGATATACTGCCCCATGGTATATACTGCCCCATGGTATATATGACACATGGATATACTGCCCCATGGTATATACTGCCCCATGGTATATACTGCCCCATGGTATATATGACACATGGTATATACTGCCCCATGGTATATATGACAGATGGTATATACTGCCCCATGGTATATATGACACATGGTATATACTGCCCCATGGTATATATGACACATGGATATACTGCCCCATGGTATATACTGCCCCATGGTATATATGACACATGGTATATACTGCCCCATGGTATATATGACAGATGGTATATACTGCCCCATGGTATATATGACACATGGATATACTGCCCCATGGTATATACTGCCCCATGGTATATATGACACATGGTATATACTGCCGAATTGTATATATGACAGATGGTATATACTGCCCCATGGTATATATGACACATGGTATATACTGCCCCATGGTATATATGACACATTGTATATACTGCCCCATGGTATATATGACACATGGTATATACTGCCCCATGGTATATACTGCCCCATGGTATATATGACACATGGATATACTGCCCCATGGTATATACTGCCCCATGGTATATATGACACGTGGTATAAACTGCCCCATGGTATATACTGCCCCCTGGTATATACTGCCCCATGGTATATATGACACATGGTATATACTGCCCCATGGTATATACTGCCCCATGGAATATATGACACATGGATATACTGCCCCATGGTATATACTGCCCCATGGTATATATGACACATGGATATACTGCCCCATGGTATATACTGCCCCATGGTATATATGACACATGGTATATACTGCCCATGGTATATATGACAGATGGTATATACTGCCCCATGGTATATATGACACATGGTATATACTGCCCCACGGTATATATGGCACATGGATATACTGCCCCATGGTATATACTGCCCCATGGTATATATGACACATGGATATACTGCCCCATGGTATATACTGCCCCATGGTATATACTGCCCCATGGTATATATGACACATGGTATATACTGCCCCCCTGGTATATACTGCCCCATGGTATATATGACACATGGTATATACTGCCCCATGGTATATATGACACATGGTATATACTGCCCCCCTGGTATATACTGCCTCATGGTATATATGACACATGGTATATACTGCCCCATGGTATATATGACACATGGTATATACTGTCCCATGGTATATATGACACATGGTATATACTGCCCCCTGGTATATACTGCCCCCTGGTATATACTGCCCCATGGTATATACTGCCCCCCTTGTATATACTGCCCCATGGTATATATGACACATGGTATATACTGCCCCATGGTATATATGACACATGGTATATACTGCCCCATGGTATATATGACACATGGTATATACTGCCCCATGGTATATACTGCCCCATGGTATATACTGCTCCCTGGAATATACTGCCCCATGGTATATATGACACATGGTATATACAGCCCCATGGTATATATGACACATGGTATATACTGCCCCATGGTATATATGACACATGGTATATACTGCCCCCCTGGAATATGCTGCCCCATGGTATATATGACACATGGTATATACTGCCCCCCTGGTATATACTGCCCCATGGTATATATGACACATGGTATATACTGCCCCATGGTATATATGACACATGGTATATACTGCCCCATGGTATATATGACACATGGTATATACTGCCCCATGGTATATACTGCCCCATGGTATATACTGCTCCCTGGAATATACTGCCCCATGGTATATATGACACATGGTATATACAGCCCCATGGTATATATGACACATGGTATATATGACACATGGTATATACTGCCCCATGGTATATACTGCCCCATGGTATATACTGCCCCCTGGTATATACTGCCCCATGGTATATATGACACATGGATATACTGCCCCATGGTATATACTGCCCCATGGTATATATGACACATGGATATACTGCCCCATGGTATATACTGCCCCATGGTATATACTGCCCCATGGTATATATGACACATGGTATATACTGCCCCATGGTATATATGACAGATGGTATATACTGCCCCATGGTATATATGACACATGGTATATACTGCCCCATGGTATATATGACACATGGATATACTGCCCCATGGTATATACTGCCCCATGGTATATACTGCCCCATGGTATATATGACACATGGTATATACTGCCCCATGGTATATATGACACATGGTATATACTGCCCCATGGTATATATGACACATGGATATACTGCCCCATGGTATATACTGCCCCATGGTATATACTGCCCCATGGTATATATGACACATGGTATATACTGCCCCATGGTATATATTGCCCCATGGTATATATGACACATGGATATACTGCCCCATGGTATATACTGCCCCATAGTATATATGACACGTGGTATATACTGCACCATGGTATATACTGCCCCATGGTATATACTGCCACATGGTATATATGACACATGGTATATACTGCCCCATGGTATATATGACACATGGTATATACTGCCCCATGGTATATATGACACATGGTATATACTGCCCCATGGTATATATGACAGATGGTATATACTGCCCCATGGTATATATGACAGATGGTATATACTGCCCCATGGTATATATGACACATGGATATACTGCCCCATGGTATATACTGCCCCATGGTATATACTGCCCCATGGTATATATGACACATGGTATATACTGCCCCATGGTATATATGACACATGGTATATACTGCCCCATGGTATATATGACACATGGTATATTCTGCCCCATGGTATATATGACACATGGATATACTGCCCCATGGTATATACTGCCCCATGGTATATACTGCCCCATGGTATATATGACACATGGTATATACTGCCCCATGGTATATATGACACATGGTATATATGACACATGGATATACTGCCCCATGGTATATACTGCCCCATGGTATATATGACACATGGATATACTGCCCCATGGTATATATGACACATGGTATATACTGCCCCATGGTATATATGACACATGGTATATACTGCCCCATGGTATATACTGCCCCATGGTATATATGACACATGGTATATACTGCCCCATGGTATATATGACACATGGTATATACTGCCCCATGGTATATATTGCCCCATGGTATATATGACACATGGTATATACTGCCCCATGGTATATATGACACATGGTATATACTACCCCATGGTATATATGACACATGGTATATACTGCACCATGGTATATATGACACATGGTATATACTGCCCCATGGTATATATGACACATGGTATATACTGCCCCATGGTATATATGACACCTGGTATATACTGCCCCATGGTATATATGACACATGGTATATACTGCCCCATGGTATATATGACACATGGTATATACTGCCCCATGGTATATATGACACATGGTATATACTGCCCCATGGTATATATGACACATGGATATACTGCCCCATGGTATATATGACACATGGTATATACTGCCCCATGGTATATATGACACATGGTTTATACTGCCCCATGGTATATACTGCCCCATGGTATATATGACACATGGTATATACTGCCCATGGTATATATGACACATGGTATATACTGTCCCATGGTATATATGACACATGGTATATACTGCCCCATGGTATATATGACACATGGTATATACTGCCCCATGGTATATATGACACATGGTATATACTGCCCCATGGTATATATGACAGATGGTATATACTGCCCCATGGTATATATGACACATGGTATATACTGCCCCATGGTATATACTGCCCCATGGTATATATGACACATGGTATATATGACACATGGATATACTGCCCCATGGTATATACTGCCCCATGGTATATATGACACATGGTATATACTGCCCCATGGTATATACTGCCCCATGGTATATATGACACATGGTATATAGTGCCCCATGGTATATATGACACATGGTATATACTGCCCCATGGTATATATGACACATGGTATATACTGCCCCATGGTATATATGACACATGGTATATACTGCCCCATGGTATATATGACACATGGTATATACTGCCCCATGGTATATATTGCCCCATGGTATATATGACACATGGATATACTGCCCCATGGTATATACTGCCCCATAGTATATATGACACGTGGTATATACTGCACCATGGTATATACTGCCCCATGGTATATACTGCCACATGGTATATATGACATATGGTATATACTGCCCCATGGTATATATGACACATGGTATATACTGCCCCATGGTATATATGACAGATGGTATATACTGCCCCATGGTATATATGACAGATGGTATATACTGCCCCATGGTATATATGACACATGGATATACTGCCCCATGGTATATACTGCCCCATGGTATATACTGCCCCATGGTATATACTGCCCCATGGTATATATGACACATGGTATATACTGCCCCATGGTATATATGACATGTGGTATATACTGCACCATGGTATATACTGCCCCATGGTATATACTGCCACATGGTATATATGACATATGGTATATACTGCCCCATGGTATATATGACACATGGTATATACTGCCCCATGGTATATATGACAGATGGTATATACTGCCCCATGGTATATATGACAGATGGTATATACTGCCCCATGGTATATATGACACATGGATATACTGCCCCATGGTATATACTGCCCCATGGTATATACTGCCCCATGGTATATATGACACATGGTATATACTGCCCCATGGTATATATGACACATGGTATATACTGCCCCATGGTATATATGACACATGGTATATTCTGCCCCATGGTATATATGACACATGGATATACTGCCCCATGGTATATACTGCCCCATGATATATATGACACATGGTATATACTGCCCCATGGTATATATGACACATGGTATATACTGCCCCATGGTATATATGACAGATGGTATATACTGCCCCATGGTATAAATGACAGATGGTATATACTGCCCCATGGTATATATGACACATGGATATACTGCCCCATGGTATATACTGCCCCATGGTATATATGACACATGGATATACTGCCCCATGGTATATATGACACATGGTATATACTGCCCCATGGTATATATGACACATGGTATATACTGCCCCATGGTATATACTGCCCCATGGTATATATGACACATGGTATATACTGCCCCATGGTATATATGACACATGGTATATACTGCCCCATGGTATATACTGCCCCATGGTATATATGACACATGGTATATACTGCCCCATGGTATATATGACAGATGGTATATACTGCCCCATGGTATATATGACACATGGATATACTGCCCCATGGTATATACTGCCCCATGGTATATACTGCCCCATGGTATATATGACACATGGTATATACTGCCCCATGGTATATATGACACATGGTATATACTGCCCCATGGTATATATGACACATGGTATATTCTGCCCCATGGTATATATGACACATGGATATACTGCCCCATGGTATATACTGCCCCATGGTATATATGACACATGGTATATACTGCCCCATGGTATATATTACACATGGTATATACTGCCCCATGGTATATATGACAGATGGTATATACTGCCCCATGGTATAAATGACAGATGGTATATACTGCCCCATGGTATATATGACACATGGATATACTGCCCAATGGTATATACTGCCCCATGGTATATATGACACATGGATATACTGCCCCATGGTATATATGACACATGGTATATACTGCCCCATGGTATATATGACACATGGTATATACTGCCCCATGGTATATACTGCCCCATGGTATATATGACACATGGTATATACTGCCCCATGGTATATACTGCCCCATGGTATATATGACACATGGTATATACTGCCCCATGGTATATATGACACATGGTATATACTGCCCCATGGTATATATGACACATGGTATATACTGCCCCATGGTATATATGACACATGGTATATACTGCCCCATGGTATATATGACACATGGTATATACTGCCCCATGGTATATATGACAGATGGTATATACTGCCCCATGGTATATATGACACATGGTATATACTGCCCCATGGTATATATGACACATGGTATATACTGCCCCATGGTATATATGACACATGGTATATACTGCCCCATGGTATATATGACACATGGTATATACTGCCCCATGGTATATATGACACATGGATATACTGCCCCATGGTATATATGACACATGGTATATACTGCCCCATGGTATATATGACACATGGTATATACTGCCCCATGGTATATACTGCCCCATGGTATATACTGCCCCATGGTATATATGACACATGGTATATACTGCCCCATGGTATATATGACACATGGTATATACTGCCCCATGGTATATATGACACATGGTATATACTGCCCCATGGTATATATGACACATGGTATATACTGCCCCATGGTATATATGACACATGGTATATACTGCCCCATGGTACATATGACACATGGTATATACTGCCCCATGGTATATATGACACATGGTATATACTGCCCCATGGTATATATGACACATGGTATATACTGCCCCATGGTATATATGACACATGGTATATACTGCCCCATGGTATATATGACACATGGTATATACTGCCCCATGGTATATATGACACATGGTATATACTGCCCCATGGTATATATGACACATGGTATATACTGCCCCATGGTATATATGACACATGGTATATACTGCCCCATGGTATATATGACACATGGTATATACTGCCCCATGGTATATATGACACATGGTATATACTGCCCCATGGTATATATGACACATGGTATATACTGCCCCATGGTATATATGACACATGGTATATACTGCCCCATGGTATATATGACACATGGTATATACTGCCCCATGGTATATATGACACATGGTATATACTGCCCCATGGTATATATGACACATGGTATATACTGCCCCATGGTATATATGACACATGGTATATACTGCCCCATGGTATATATGACACATGGATATACTGCCCCATGGTATATATGACACATGGTATATACTGCCCCATGGTATATATGACACATGGTATATACTGCCCCATGGTATATACTGCCCCATGGTATATATGACACATGGTATATACTGCCCCATGGTATATATGACACATGGTATATACTGCCCCATGGTATATACTGCCCCATGGTATATATGACACATGGTATATACTGCCCCATGGTATATATGACACATGGTATATACTGCCCCATGGTATATATGACACATGGTATATACTGCCCCATGGTATATACTGCCCCATGGTATATATGACACATGGTATATACTGCCCCATGGTATATATGACACATGGTATATACTGCCCCATGGTATATATGACACATGGTATATACTGCCCCATGGTATATATGACACATGGTATATACTGCCCCATGGTATATATGACACATGGTATATACTGCCCCATGGTATATATGACACATGGTATATACTGCCCCATGGTATATATGACACATGGTATATACTGCCCCATGGTATATATGACACATGGTATATACTGCCCCATGGTATATATGACACATGGTATATACTGCCCTATGGTATATATGACACATGGTATATACTGCCCCATGGTATATACTGCCCCATGGTATATACTGCCCCATGGTATATATGACACATGGTATATACTGCCCCATGGTATATATGACACATGGTATATACTGCCCCATGGTATATATGACACATGGTATATACTGCCCCATGGTATATATGACACATGGTATATACTGCCCCATGGTATATATGACACATGGTATATACTGCCCCATGGTATATATGACACATGGTATATACTGCCCCATGGTATATATGACACATGGTATATACTGCCCTATGGTATATATGACACATGGTATATACTGCCCCATGGTATATACTGCCCCATGGTATATATGACACATGGTATATACTGCCCCATGGTATATATGACACATGGCATATACTGCCCCATGGTATATACTGCCCCATGGTATATATGACACATGGTATATACTGCCCCATGGTATATACTGCCCCATGGTATATATGACACGTCTTCTTGTCTCAGGTTTTGTGTATTTGTCGGATCCTTTTCTTTCCTGTGATTATCCTATAATAATCCTCCGACTCCTCATAGAGACCTGATAACAACCCATCAGATAACCTGAGATATCACGGGGTAACGGTGTCAGGTCCGGAATGATTAACCCTTTCTCAGCTCGCAGCCCCGGGACCTGCAAAAGGCAGAATATATAATAAACTGATAGATGTGAGATGCGGCCTCCATGGACTGGACCAACAAATCCCACAGATGATTAGCTGGATTTATATCTGGAGAACAAGTCAACGGGGCTCATTTACTAACAGGGTCACCGGAGGTCACAGAAAGTGCATTGTCCGTGTATAATGCGCTGTGCGGGGAGTCACTAAGATCCTGCACCCGATATCCTGCATGTGTCACTTCCCCGCTCAGGTCCCCGGAGTTCTCCTTCTTCTTCCTGGTGCATGTAAGTGCATTGTCCGTGTATAATGCGCTGTGCGGGGAGTCACTAAGATCGTGCGCCCGATATCCTGCATGTGTCACTTCCCCGCTCAGGTCCCCGGAGTTCTCCTTCTTCTTCCTGGTGCATGTAAGTGCATTGTCCGTGTATAATGTGCTGTGCGGGGAGTCACTAAGATCCTGCGCCTGATATCCTGCATGTGTCGCTTCCCCGCTCAGGTCCCCGGAGTTCTCCTTCTTCTTCCTGGTGCATGTAAGTGCATTGTCCGTGTATAATGCGCTGTGCGGGGAGTCACTAAGATCGTGCGCCCGATATCCTGCATGTGTCACTTCCCCGCTCAGGTCCCCGGAGTTCTCCTTCTTCTTCCTGGTGCATGTAAGTGCATTGTCCGTGTATAATGTGCTGTGCGGGGAGTCACTAAGATCCTGCGCCTGATATCCTGCATGTGTCGCTTCCCCGCTCAGGTCCCCGGAGTTCTCCTTCTTCTTTCTGGTGCATGTAAGTGCATTGTCCGTGTATAATGTGCTGTGCGGGGAGTCACTAAGATCCTGCCCCCGATATCCTGCATGTGTCGCTTCCCCGCTCAGGTCCCCGGAGTTCTCCTTCTTCTTCCTGGTGCATGTAAGTGCATTGTCTGTGTATAATGTGCTGTGCGGGGAGTCACTAAGATCCTGCACCCGATATCCTGCATGTTTTGTTTCCCCGCTCAGGTCCCAGGAGTTCACCTTCTTCCTGGTGCATGTAAGTGCATTGTCCGTGTATAATGCGCTGTGCGGGGAGTCACTAAGATCCTGCACCAGATATCCTGCATGTGTCGCTTCCCCGCTCAGGTCCCCGGAGTTCACCTTCTTCTTCCTGGTGCATGTAAGTGCATTGTCCGTATATAATGTGCTGTGCGGGGAGTCACTAAGATCCTGCGCCCGATATCCTGCATGTGTCGTTTCCCCGCTCAGGTCCCAGGAGTTCACCTTCGTCTTCCTGGTGCATGTAAGTGCATTGTCCGTGTATAATGCACTGTGCAGGGAGTCACTAAGATCCTGCACCCGATATCCTGCATGTGTCACTTCCCCGCTCAGGTCCCTGGAGTTCACCTTCTTCTTCCTGGTGCATGTAAGTGCATTGCCCGTGTATAATGCGCTGTGCGGGGAGTCACTAAGATCCTGCGCCTCATATCCTGCATGTGTCGCTTCCCCGCTCAGGTCCCTGGAGTTCACCTTCTTCTTCCTGGTGCATGTAAGTGCATTGTCCGTGTATAATGTGCTGTGCGGGGAGTCACTAAGATCCTGCGCCTCATATCCTGCATGTGTCGCTTCCCCGCTCAGGTCCCTGGAGTTCACCTTCTTCCTCCTGGTGCATGTAAGTGCATTGTCCGTGTATAATGCGCTGTGCGGGGAGTCACTAAGATCGTGCGCCCGATATCCTGCATGTGTCACTTCCCCGCTCAGGTCCCCGGAGTTCTCCTTCTTCTTCCTGGTGCATGTAAGTGCATTGTCCGTGTATAATGTGCTGTGCGGGGAGTCACTAAGATCCTGCGCCTGATATCCTGCATGTGTCGCTTCCCCGCTCAGGTCCCCGGAGTTCTCCTTCTTCTTTCTGGTGCATGTAAGTGCATTGTCCGTGTATAATGTGCTGTGCGGGGAGTCACTAAGATCCTGCCCCCGATATCCTGCATGTGTCGCTTCCCCGCTCAGGTCCCCGGAGTTCTCCTTCTTCTTCCTGGTGCATGTAAGTGCATTGTCTGTGTATAATGTGCTGTGCGGGGAGTCACTAAGATCCTGCACCCGATATCCTGCATGTTTTGTTTCCCCGCTCAGGTCCCAGGAGTTCACCTTCTTCCTGGTGCATGTAAGTGCATTGTCCGTGTATAATGCGCTGTGCGGGGAGTCACTAAGATCCTGCACCAGATATCCTGCATGTGTCGCTTCCCCGCTCAGGTCCCCGGAGTTCACCTTCTTCTTCCTGGTGCATGTAAGTGCATTGTCCGTATATAATGTGCTGTGCGGGGAGTCACTAAGATCCTGCGCCCGATATCCTGCATGTGTCGTTTCCCCGCTCAGGTCCCAGGAGTTCACCTTCGTCTTCCTGGTGCATGTAAGTGCATTGTCCGTGTATAATGCACTGTGCAGGGAGTCACTAAGATCCTGCACCCGATATCCTGCATGTGTCACTTCCCCGCTCAGGTCCCTGGAGTTCACCTTCTTCTTCCTGGTGCATGTAAGTGCATTGCCCGTGTATAATGCGCTGTGCGGGGAGTCACTAAGATCCTGCACCCGATATCCTGCATGTGTCACTTCCCCGCTCAGGTCCCTGGAGTTCACCTTCTTCTTCCTGGTGCATGTAAGTGCATTGTCCGTGTATAATGTGCTGTGCGGGGAGTCACTAAGATACTGCGCCTCATATCCTGCATGTGTCGCTTCCCCGCTCAGGTCCCTGGAGTTCACCTTCTTCCTCCTGGTGCATGTAAGTGCATTGTCCGTGTATAATGCGCTGTGCGGGGAGTCACTAAGATCCTGTGCCCGATATCCTGCATGTGTCACTTCCCCGCTCAGGTCCCTGGAGTTCACCTTCTTCTTCCTGGTGCATGTAAGTGCATTGTCCGTGTATAATGCGCTGTGCAGGGAGTCACTAAGATCGTGCGCCCGATATCCTGCATGTGTCGCTTCCCCGCTCAGGTCCCCGGAGTTCACCTTCTTCTTCCTGGTGCATGTAAGTGCATTGTCCGTGTATAATGCGCTGTGCGGGGAGTCACTAGGATCCTGCACCCGATATCCTGCATGTGTCGCTTCCCCGCTCAGGTCCCAGGAGTTCACCTTCTTCTTCCTGGTGCATGTAAGTGCATTGTCCGTGTATAATGCGCTGTGCGGGGAGTCATTAAGATCCTGCGCCCGATATCCTGCATGTGTTGCTTCCCCGCTCAGGTCCCCGGAGTTCACCTTCTTCTTCCTGGTGCATGTAAGTGCATTGTCCGTGTATAATGCGCTGTGCAGGGAGTCACTAAGATCCTGCCCCGATATCCTGCATGTGTCACTTCCCCGCTCAGGTCCCTGGAGTTCACCTTCTTCTTCCTGGTGCATGTAAGTGCATTGTCCGTGTATAATGCGCTGTGCAGGGAGTCACTAAGATCCTGCCCCGATATCCTGCATGTGTCGCTTCCCCGCTCAGGTCCCCGGAGTTCACTTTCTTCTTCCTGGTGCATGTAAGTGCATTGTCGGTATATAATGCGCTGTGCAGGGAGTCACTAAGATCCTGCGCCCGATATCCTGCACATGTCGCTTCCCCGCTCAGGACCCCGGAGTTCACCTTCTTCTTCCCGGTGCATGTAAGTGCATTGTCCGTGTATAATGCGCTGTGCGGGGAGTCACTAAGATCCTGCGTCCGATATCCTGCATGTGTCACTTCCCCGCTCAGGTCCCTGGAGTTCACCTTCTTCTTCCTGGTGCATGTAAGTGCATTGTCCGTGTATAATGTGCTGTGCGGGGAGTCACTAAGATCCTGCAGCCGATATCCTGCATGTGTCGCTTCCCCGCTCAGGTCCCCGGAGTTCACCTTCTTCTTCCTGGTGCATGTAAGTGCATTGTCCGTGTATAATGCGCTGTGCGGGGGGTCACCAAGATCCTGCCCCCGATATCCTGCATGTGTCACTTCCCCGCTCAGGTCCCTGGAGTTCACCTTCTTCTTCCTGGTGCATGTAAGTGCATTGTCCGTGTATAATGTGCTGTGCGGGGAGTCACTAAGATCCTGCACCCGATATCCTGCATGTGTCACTTCCCCGCTCAGGTCCCTGGAGTTCACCTTCTTCTTCCTGGTGCATGTAAGTGCATTGTCTGTGTATAATGCACTGTGCAGGGAGTCACTAAGATCCTGCGCCCGATATCCTGCATGTGTCGCTTCCCCGCTCAGGTCCCCGGAGTTCACCTTCTTCTTCCTGGTGCATGTAAGTGCATTGTCTGTGTATAATGCACTGTGCAGGGAGTCACTAAGATCCTGCGCCCGATATCCTGCATGTGTCGCTTCCCCGCTCAGGTCCCTGGAGTTCACCTTCTTCTTCCTGGTGCATGTAAGTGCATTGTCCGTGTATAATGCGCTGTGCGGGGAGTCACTAAGATCCTGCGCCCGATATCCTGCATGTGTCGCTTCCCCGCTCAGGTCCCCGGAGTTCACCTTCTTCTTCCTGGTGCATGTAAGTGCATTGTCCGTGTATAATGCGCTGTGCGGGGAGTCACTAAGATCCTGCGCCCGATATCCTGCATGTGTCGCTTCCCCGCTCAGGTCCCCTGAGTTCACCTTCTTCTTCCTGGTGCATATAAGTGCATTGTCCATGTATAATGCGCTGTGCGGGGAGTCACTAGGATCCTGCACCCGATATCCTGCATGTGTCACTTCCCTGCTCAGGTCCCTGGAGTTCACCTTCTTCTTCCTGGTGCATGTAAGTGCATTGTCCGTGTATAATGTGCTGTGCGGGGAGTCACTAAGATCCTGCGCCCGATATCCTGCATGTGTCGCTTCCCCACTCAGGTCCCCTGAGTTCACCTTCTTCCTGGTGCATGTAAGTGCATTGTCCGTGTATAATGCGCTATGCGGGGAGTCACTAGGATCCTGCACCCGATATCCTGCATGTGTCACTTCCCTGCTCAGGTCCCTGGAGTTCACCTTCTTCTTCCTGGTGCATGTAAGTGCATTGTCTGTGTATAATGTGCTGTGTCAGGAGTCACTAAGATCGTGCGCCCGATATCCTGCATGTGTCGCTTCCCCGCTCAGGTCCCTGGAGTTCACCTTCTTCTTCCTGGTGCATGTAAGTGCATTGTCCGTGTATAATGTGCTGTGCGGGGAGTCACTAAGATCCTGCGCCCGACATCCTGCATGTGTCACTTCCCCGCTCAGGTCCCTGGAGTTCACCTTCTTCTTCCTGGTGCATGTAAGTGCATTGTCCGTGTATAATGTGCTGTGCGGGGAGTCACTAAGATCCTGCCCCCGATATCCTGCATGTGTCACTTCCCCGCTCAGGTCCCTGGAGTTCACCTTCTTCTTCCTGGTGCATGTAAGTGCATTGTCTGTGTATAATGCACTGTGCAGGGAGTCACTAAGATCCTGCGCCCGATATCCTGCATGTGTCGCTTCCCCGCTCAGGTCCCCGGAGTTCACCTTCTTCTTCCTGGTGCATGTAAGTGCATTGTCCGTGTATAATGTGCTGTGCGGGGAGTCACTAAGATCCTGCGCCCGATATCCTGCATGTGTCGCTTCCCCGCTCAGGTCCCTGGAGTTCACCTTCTTCTTCCTGGTGCATGTAAGTGCATTGTCCGTGTATAATGTGCTGTGCGGGGAGTCACTAAGATCCTGCGCCCGATATCCTGCATGTGTCGCTTCCCCGCTCAGGTCCCCGGAGTTCACCTTCTTCTTCCTGGTGCATGTAAGTGCATTGTCCGTGTATAATGCGCTGTGCGGGGAGTCACTAAGATCCTGCGCCCGATATCCTGCATGTGTCGCTTCCCCGCTCAGGTCCCCTGAGTTCACCTTCTTCTTCCTGGTGCATATAAGTGCATTGTCCATGTATAATGCGCTGTGCGGGGAGTCACTAGGATCCTGCACCCGATATCCTGCATGTGTCACTTCCCTGCTCAGGTCCCTGGAGTTCACCTTCTTCTTCCTGGTGCATGTAAGTGCATTGTCCGTGTATAATGTGCTGTGCGGGGAGTCACTAAGATCCTGCGCCCGATATCCTGCATGTGTCGCTTCCCCACTCAGGTCCCCTGAGTTCACCTTCTTCCTGGTGCATGTAAGTGCATTGCCCGTGTATAATGCGCTATGCGGGGAGTCACTAGGATCCTGCACCCGATATCCTGCATGTGTCACTTCCCTGCTCAGGTCCCTGGAGTTCACCTTCTTCTTCCTGGTGCATGTAAGTGCATTGTCCGTGTATAATGTGCTATGCGGGGAGTCACTAGGATCCTGCACCCAATATCCTGCATGTGTCGCTTCCCCGCTCAGGTCCCTGGAGTTCACCTTCTTCTTCCTGGTGCATGTAAGTGCATTGTCCGTGTATAATGTGCTGTGCGGGGAGTCATTAAGATCCTGCGCCCGATATCCTGCATGTGTCGCGGTTGTACGACAGCCACGCCCTCCCCCATTTCTGTCGCGTGTAAGCCGGCGCCTATGCGCCACAATCCGATCGCGTGCGCCAAAAACCTGGGGAAATTCAGGGCAGAAGAGAAATATTCGGGAAACCGGGCGAAAGTGCGGCGTTCGGACCCTTAGTAAATGAGCCCCTATGTGTGTGTATTTAATATAAATAAGGG
Source organism: Engystomops pustulosus (assembly GCF_040894005.1). Lineage (NCBI taxonomy): Eukaryota > Metazoa > Chordata > Amphibia > Anura > Leptodactylidae > Engystomops > Engystomops pustulosus. The sequence continues at coordinate 104,547,198 of NC_092420.1, read as the reverse complement.
GGGGGGGGCGGATGCAGTAATCTGCTGTGGGGCACAAGCTCTCCTAGTTACCCCCCTGCTGGGGCACATTTACTAAGAATGTGGGAATCTGCACTAGAAGTTCTCTGCCCGTGTATAACGCTCGGTGCGACGGATTCATTAAGATCTGGCGCTTCCCTGCACCGGCCGACAGAGTTCACCAACTTTTTTGCAGTGCAACTTTATCATAGAGCGTGCGACAGACTTTGTATGATAAATGTGGCGCGAGGTCCAACTGAACGGCAGACGCCTCCTATTCTGTGTCACGTTATGACTGGCGCAGCCACGAGAGGGTCACGTGTGCCACGTACGAGGCGCGGACACTTTTTATACCTGTATGAGCAGAAACAACCTGCAAAGTCCAACAGAACTCTGGCGCCGGGCCCTTAGTGAATGAGCCCCACAGTCTATTAGAAAGGGAAGTCATGATAAGTCCGGACACGTCAGCGCAGAGAAGTTTCCTCATTCTGCAAGTAATAGAGAAAGTCTCTTCTTCCTTCCTGCACGGAGTCACCTGGAGGGACCGGACTAACCGGATACTAGCAGCGGCGCCTGCGCAGATACACACTGAGGAGACGCCGGCTTCATTCTCCTGCCGTTACACAGATCTTAGAATCTAAGAGAGTGAAGAGTCCAAAACCCCAAAGTGATGAAATGTAACAATTAGATGTCAGAGAAAGTTACTCTGCGTTTTTAATGTCCGGTTATTTTCTGTAGATACTGAAACTTCCAGTTCCATTCTAATCGGATCCTTCCTGTCTTGCAGAGATCACTTTTCAGAAGTCGTCATTAGGGATGATTGGACCCAAATGTTAAGTTCGGTGTTTGGGGCATTTGCAGGACCAGATTTGCTCCGATATATTAACCCCCTAGAGACGAGCCACAGCTAGAAGTGGCCGGGACGTCACCATGTTATATTCTATTCCCGCAGTTATCAGCCGCCTCCGGCTTTCTACTCACATTCAGTGGATGATCTCTATTGTCAGGCTGAAAATCCTCCTGTGTATTTTGTGCTTTGTGTTATTTGTAGAACATTTCTGTGAAGAATTAAATGTTTTTTTTTTACCCCGTTTAAACCAGATCTGACGTCATTTAACACACAAATCTGCATACTATGTGCTGTGTCCTGTGTACTATGTGCAGGGTCCTGTGTACTATGTGCAGGGTCCTGTGTACTATGTGCAGTGTCCTGTGTACTATGTACAGTGTGTACTATGTGCCGTGTCCTGTGTACTATGTGCAGGGTCCTGTGTACTATGTGCCGTGTCCTGTGTACTATGTGCAGGGGTCCTGTGTACTATGTGCCGAGTCCTGTGTACTATGTGCAGTGTGTGCTATGTGCAGGGATCCTGTGTACTATGTGCCGAGTCCTGTGTACTATGTGCAGGGTCCTGTGTACCATGTGCAGGGTCCTGTGTACTATGTGCAGTGTCCTGTGTACTATGTGCAGTGTCCTGTGTACTATGTGCAGGGGTCCTGTGTGCTATGTGCAGGGATCCTGTGTACTATGTGCCGAGTCCTGTGTACTATGTGCAGGGTCCTGTGTACCATGTGCAGGGTCCTGTGTACTATGTGCAGGGTCCTGTGTACTATATGCAGGGTCCTGTGTGCTATGTGCAGTGTCCTGTGTACTATGTGCAGTGTGTACTATGTGCAGGGGTCCTGTGTACTATGTGCAGTGTCCTGTGTACTATGTGCAGGGTCCTGTGTACCATGTGCAGGGTCCTGTGTACTATGTGCAGGGTCCTGTGTACTATGTGCAGTGTGTACTATGTGCCGTGTCTTGTGTACTATGTGCAGTGTGTACTATGTGCAGGGTCCTGTGTACTATGTGCAGTGTGTACTATGTGCAGGGTCCTGTGTACTATGTGCAGGGTCCTGTGTGCTATGTGCAGTGTGTACTATGTGCCGTGTCCTGTGTACTATGTGCCGAGTCCTGTGTACTATGTGCAGTGTGTGCTATGTGCAGGGGTCCTGTGTACTATGTGCCGAGTCCTGTGTACTATGTGCAGGGTGTACTATGTGCCGTGTCCTGTGTACTATGTGCCGAGTCCTGTGTACTATGTGCCGAGTCCTGTGTACTATGTGCAGGGTGTACTATGTGCCGTGTCCTGTGTACTATGTGCAGTGTGTACTATGTGCAGTGTGTACTATGTGCAGGGTCCTGTGTACTATGTGCAGTGTCCTGTGTACTATGTGCAGGGGTCCTGTGTACTATGTGCAGGGTCCTGTGTACTATGTGCAGGGTGTCCTGTGTACTATGTGCAGTGTGTACTATGTGCAGTGTCCTGTGTACTATGTGCCGTGTCCTGTGCACTATGTGCCGAGTCCTGTGTACTATGTGCCGAGTCCTGTGTACTATGTGCAGGGTGTACTATGTGCCGTGTGTACTATGTGTAGTGTGTACTATGTGTAGTGTGTACTATGTGCAGTGTGTACTATGTGCAGTGTGTACTATGTGTAGTGTGTACTATGTGTAGTGTGTACTATGTGCAGTGTGTACTATGTGCAGTGTCCTTTGTACTATGTGCAGGGGTCCTGTGTACTATGTGCAGGGTCCTGTGTACTATGTGCAGTGTATACTATGTGCAGTGTGTACTATGTGCCGAGTCCTGTGTACTATGTGCAGTGTGTGCTATGTGCAGGGGTCCTGTGTACTATGTGCCGAGTCCTGTGTACTATGTGCAGGGTGTACTATGTGCCGTGTCCTGTGTACTATGTGCCGAGTCCTGTGTACTATGTGCCGAGTGCTGTGTACTATGTGCCGTGTCCTGTGTACTATGTGCCGAGTCCTGTGTACTATGTGCAGTGTGTGCTATGTGCAGGGGTCCTGTGTACTATGTGCCGAGTCCTGTGTACTATGTGCAGGGTGTACTATGTGCCGTGTCCTGTGTACTATGTGCCGAGTCCTGTGTACTATGTGCCGAGTCCTGTGTACTATGTGCAGGGTGTACTATGTGCCGTGTCCTGTGTACTATGTGCAGTGTGTACTATGTGCAGTGTGTACTATGTGCAGGGTCCTGTGTACTATGTGCAGTGTGTACTATGTGCAGTGTCCTGTGTACTATGTGCAGTGTCCTGTGTACTATGTGCAGTGTCCTGTGTACTATGTGCAGGGGTCCTGTGTACTATGTGCAGGGTCCTGTGTACTATGTGCAGTGTCCTGTGTACTATGTGCCGTGTCCTGTGTACTATGTGCCGAGTCCTGTGTACTATGTGCCGAGTCCTGTGTACTATGTGCAGGGTGTACTATGTGCCGTGTCCTGTGTACTATGTGCAGTGTGTACTATGTGCAGTGTGTACTATGTGTAGTGTGTACTATGTGCAGTGTGTACTATGTGCAGTGTCCTTTGTACTATGTGCAGTGTCCTGTGTACTATGTGCAGTGTGTACTATGTGCAGTGTGTACTATGTGTAGTGTGTACTATGTGCAGTGTGTACTATGTGCAGTGTCCTTTGTACTATGTGCAGTGTGTACTATGTGCAGGGTCCTGTGTACTATGTGCAGGGTGTACTATGTGCAGGGTCCCGTGTACTATGTGCAGGGTGTACTATGTGCAGTGTGTACTATGTGCAGTGTGTACTATGTGCAGTGTGTACTATGTGTAGTGTGTACTATGTGTAGTGTGTACTATGTGCAGTGTGTACTATGTGCAGTGTCCTTTGTACTATGTGCAGTGTCCTGTGTACTATGTGCAGTGTGTACTATGTGTAGTGTGTACTATGTGCAGTGTGTACTATGTGCAGTGTCCTTTGTACTATGTGCAGTGTGTACTATGTGCAGGGTCCTGTGTACTATGTGCAGGGTGTACTATGTGCAGGGTCCCGTGTACTATGTGCAGGGTGTACTATGTGCAGGGTGTACTATGTGCATGGTCCTGTGTACTATGTGCAGGGTCCTGTGTACTATGTGCAGGGTCCTGTGTACTATGTGCAGGGTCCTGTGTACTACGTGCAGGGTGTACTATGTGCAGGGGGTGTACTATGTGCAGGGGTCCTGTGTACTATGTGCAGGGTCCTGTGTACTATGTGCAGGGTCCTGTGTACTACGTGCAGGGTGTACTATGTGCAGGGGGTGTACTATGTGCAGGGATCCTGTGTACTATGTGCAGGGGTCCTGTGTACTATGTGCAGGGTCCTGTGTACTATGTGCAGGGTCCTGTGTACTACGGGCAGGGTCCTGTGTACTATGTGCAGGGTCCTGTGTACTATGTGCAGGGTCCTGTGTACTACGTGCAGGGTCCTGTGTACTATGTGCAGGGTCCTGTGTACTATGTGCAGGGTGTACTATGTGCAGGGTCCTGTGTACTATGTGCAGGGTGTACTACGTGCAGGTGTCCTGTGTGCTATGTGCAGGGTCCTGTGTACTATGTGCAGGGTCCTGTGTACTACGTGCAGGGTCCTGTGTACTATGTGCAGGGTCCTGTGTACTATGTGCAGTGTGTACTATGTGCAGTGTGTACTATGTGCAGTGTCCTGTGTACTATATGCAGGGTCCTGTGTACTATGTGCAGTGTGTACTATGTGCAGTGTCCTGTGTGCTATGTGCAGGGTCCTGTGTACTATGTGCAGTGTCCTGTGTACTATGTGCAGTGTCCTGTGTACTATGTGCAGGGTCCTGTGTACTATGTGTAGTGTGTGTACTATGTGCAGTGTCCTGTGTACTATGTGCAGGGGGGGGGGGTGTACTATGTGCAGAGTCCTGTGTACTATGTGCAGGGTCCTGTGTACTATGTGCAGTGTCCTGTGTACTATGTGCAGGGGTCCTGTGTACTATGTGCAGTGTCCTGTGTGCTATGTGCAGGGTGTCCTGTGTACTATGTGCAGGGATCCTGTGTACTATGTGCAGTGTCCTGTGTACTATGTGCAGTGTCCTGTGTACTATGTGCAGGGTCCTGTGTACTATGTGCAGAGTCCTGTGTACTATGTGCAGGGTGTCCTGTGTACTATGTGCAGTGTCCTGTGTACTATGTGCAGGGGTCCTGTGTACTATGTGCAGTGTCCTGTGTGCTATGTGCAGGGTGTCCTGTGTACTATGTGCAGGGATCCTGTGTACTATGTGCAGTGTCCTGTGTACTATGTGCAGTGTCCTGTGTACTATGTGCAGGGGGGGGTGAACTATGTGCAGAGTCCTGTGTACTATGTGCAGGGTCCTGTGTACTATGTGCAGTGTCCTGTGTACTATGTGCAGTGTCCTGTGTGCTATGTGCAGGGTGTCCTGTGTACTATGTGCAGGGATCCTGTGTACTATGTGCAGTGTCCTGTGTACTATGTGCAGGGATCCTGTGTACTATGTGCAGTGTCCTGTGTACTATGTGCAGTGTGTACTATGTGCAGGTTCCTGTGTACTATGTGCAGTGTCCTGTGTACTATGTGCAGTGTCCTGTGTACTATGTGCAGTGTGTACTATGTGCAGTGTCCTGTGTACTATGTGCAGTGTGTGCTATGTAAAGGGTCCTGTGTACTATGTGCAGTGTGTACTATGTGCAGTGTGTACTATGTGCAGGGTCCAGTGTACTATGTGCAGTGTGTACTATGTGCAGGGTGTCCTGTGTGCTATGTGCAGGGTCCTGTGTACTATGTGCAGTGTCCTGTGTACTATGTGCAGGGTCCTGTGTACTATGTGCCGAGTCCTGTGTACTATGTGCAGTGTCCTGTGTACTATGTGCCGAGTCCTGTGTACTATGTGCCGAATCCTGTGTACTATGTGCAGGGTGTACTATGTGCCGTGTCCTGTGTACTATGTGCAGTGTGTACTATGTGCAGTGTGTACTATGTGTAGTGTGTACTATGTGTAGTGTGTACTATGTGCAGTGTGTACTATGTGCAGTGTCCTTTGTACTATGTGCAGTGTCCTGTGTACTATGTGCAGTGTGTACTATGTGCAGTGTGTACTATGTGTAGTGTGTACTATGTGCAGTGTGTACTATGTGCAGTGTCCTTTGTACTATGTGCAGTGTGTACTATGTGCAGGGTCCTGTGTACTATGTGCAGGGTGTACTATGTGCAGGGTCCCGTGTACTATGTGCAGGGTGTACTATGTGCAGGGTGTACTATGTGCAGTGTGTACTATGTGTAGTGTGTACTATGTGTAGTGTGTACTATGTGCAGTGTGTACTATGTGCAGTGTCCTTTGTACTATGTGCAGTGTCCTGTGTACTATGTGCAGTGTGTACTATGTGCAGTGTGTACTATGTGTAGTGTGTACTATGTGCAGTGTGTACTATGTGCAGTGTCCTTTGTACTATGTGCAGTGTGTACTATGTGCAGGGTCCTGTGTACTATGTGCAGGGTGTACTATGTGCAGGGTCCCGTGTACTATGTGCAGGGTGTACTATGTGCAGGGTGTACTATGTTCATGGTCCTGTGTACTATGTGCAGGGTCCTGTGTACTATGTGCAGGGTCCTGTGTACTATGTGCAGGGTCCTGTGTACTACGTGCAGGGTGTACTATGTGCAGGGGGTGTACTATGTGCAGGGGTCCTGTGTACTATGTGCAGGGTCCTGTGTACTATGTGCAGGGTCCTGTGTACTACGTGCAGGGTGTACTATGTGCAGGGGGTGTACTATGTGCAGGGATCCTGTGTACTATGTGCAGGGGTCCTGTGTACTATGTGCAGGGTCCTGTGTACTATGTGCAGGGTCCTGTGTACTACGGGCAGGGTCCTGTGTACTACGGGCAGGGTCCTGTGTACTATGTGCAGGGTCCTGTGTACTTTGTGCAGGGTCCTGTGTACTACGTGCAGGGTCCTGTGTACTATGTGCAGGGTCCTGTGTACTATGTGCAGGGTGTACTATGTGCAGGGTCCTGTGTACTATGTGCAGGGTGTACTACGTGCAGGTGTCCTGTGTGCTATGTGCAGGGTCCTGTGTACTATGTGCAGGGTCCTGTGTACTACGTGCAGGGTCCTGTGTACTATGTGCAGGGTCCTGTGTACTATGTGCAGGGTGTACTATGTGCAGGGTCCTGTGTACTATGTGCAGGGTGTACTACGTGCAGGTGTCCTGTGTGCTATGTGCAGGGTCCTGTGTACTATGTGCAGTGTCCTGTGTACTATGTGCAGGGGTCCTGTGTACTATGTGCAGGGTCCTGTGTACTATGTGCAGTGTGTACTATGTGCAGTGTGTACTATGTGCAGTGTCCTGTGTACTATATGCAGGGTCCTGTGTACTATGTGCAGTGTGTACTATGTGCATGGGGTGTACTATGTGCAGTGTCCTGTGTGCTATGTGCAGTGTCCTGTGTACTATGTGCAGGGTCCTGTGTACTATGTGCAGGGGTCCTGTGTACTATGTGCAGGGGTCCTGTGTACTATGTGCAGTGTCCCGTGTGCTATGTGCAGTGTCCTGTGTACTATGTGCAGGGTCCTGTGTACTATGTGCAGTGTCCTGTGTACTATGTGCAGTGTCCTGTGTACTATGTGCAGGGTCCTGTGTACTATGTGTAGTGTGTGTACTATGTGCAGTGTCCTGTGTACTATGTGCAGGGGGGGGGGTGTACTATGTGCAGAGTCCTGTGTACTATGTGCAGGGTCCTGTGTACTATGTGCAGTGTCCTGTGTACTATGTGCAGGGGTCCTGTGTACTATGTGCAGTGTCCTGTGTGCTATGTGCAGGGTGTCCTGTGTACTATGTGCAGGGATCCTGTGTACTATGTGCAGTGTCCTGTCTACTACGTGCAGTGTCCTGTGTACTATGTGCAGGGGGGTGTGTACTATGTGCAGAGTCCTGTGTACTATGTGCAGGGTGTCCTGTGTACTATGTGCAGTGTCCTGTGTACTATGTGCAGGGGGGGTGTACTATGTGCAGTGTCCTGTGTACTATGTGCAGTGTCCTGTGTACTATGTGCAGGGGGGGGTGTACTATGTGCAGAGTCCTGTGTACTATGTGCAGGGTCCTGTGTACTATGTGCAGTGTCCTGTGTACTATGTGCAGTGTCCTGTGTGCTATGTGCAGGGTGTCCTGTGTACTATGTGCAGGGATCCTGTGTACTATGTGCAGTGTCCTGTGTACTATGTGCAGTGTCCTGTGTACTATGTGCAGTGTGTACTATGTGCAGTGTCCTGTGTACTATGTGCAGTGTGTGCTATGTAAAGGGTCCTGTGTACTATGTGCAGTATGTACTATGTGCAGTGTGTACTATGTGCAGTGTCCTGTGTACTATGTGCAGTGTCCTGTGTACTATGTGCAGGGTCCTGTGTACTATGTGTAGTGTGTACTATGTGCAGGGTCCTGTGTACTATGTGCAGTGTCTTGTGTACTATGTGCAGTGTGTACTATGTGGAGGGTCCTGTGTACTATGTGCAGTGTGTACTATGTGCAGGGTCCTGTGTACTATATGCAGGGTGTGCTATGTGCAGGGTCCTGTGTACTATGTGCAGTGTGTACTATGTGCAGTGTCCTGTGTACTATGTGCAGGGGTCCTGTGTACTATGTGCAGGGTCCTGTGTACTATGTGCAGGGTCCTGTGTACTATGTGCAGTGTGTACTATGTGCAGGGTCCTGTGTACTATGTGCAGTGTGTACTATGTGCAGGGTCCTGTGTACTATGTGCAGGGTGTACTATGTGCAGTGTCCTGTGTACTATGTGCAGGGGTCCTGTGTACTATGTGCAGGGTCCTGTGTACTATGTGCAGTGTCCTGTGTACTATGTGCAGTGTGTACTATGTGCAGTGTCCTGTGTGCTATGTGCAGTGTCCGGTGTACTATGTGCAGGGTCCTGTGTGCTATGTGCTGTGTCGTGTGTACTATATGCAGTGTCCTGTGTGCTATGTGCAGTGTCCTGTGTACTAGGTGCAGGGGGGTGTACTATGTGCAGTGTCCTGTGTGCTATGTGCAGTGTCCTGTGTACTATGTGCAGTGTCCTGTGTACTATGTGCAGGGTCCTGTGTCCTATGTGCAGGGGTCCTGTGTACTATGTGCAGTGTCCTGTGTACTATGTGCAGTGTGTACTATGTGCAGGGTCCTGTGTACTATGTGCAGGGTGTCCTGTGTACTCTGTGCAGTGTCCTGTGTACTATGTGCAGTGTCCTGTGTACTATGTGCAGGGGGTGTGTACTATGTGCAGTGTCCTGTGTACTAGGTGCAGGGGTCCTGTGTACTATAAGCAGTGTGTACTATGTGCAGGGTCCTGTGTACTATGTGCAGTGTGTACTATGTGCAGGGTCCTGTGTACTATGTGCAGTGTCCTGTGTACTATGTGCAGGGGTCCTGTGTACTATGTGCAGTGTCCTGTGTACTATGTGCAGGGTCCTGTGTACTATTTGCAGGGTCCTGTGTACTATGTGCAGTGTGTACTATGTGCAGTGTGTACTATGTGCAGTGTCCTGTGTACTATGTGCAGTGTGTACTATGTGCAGTGTCCTGTGTACTATGTGCAGTGTCCTGTGTACTATGTGCAGTGTCCTGTGTACTATGTGCAGGGTCCTGTGTACTATGTGCAGGGGTCCTGTGTACTATGTGCAGTGTCCTGTGTACTATGTGCAGGGGTCCTGTGTACTATGTGCAGTGTCCTGTGTACTATGTGCAGGGTGTGTACTATGTGCAGGTCCTGTGTACTATGTGCAGTGTGTACTATGTGCAGTGTCCTGTGTACTATGTGCAGGGTCCTGTGTACTATGTGCAGGGGTCCTGTGTACTATGTGCAGTGTCCTGTGTACTATGTGCAGGGTCCTGTGTACTATGTGCAGGGGTCCTGTGTACTATGTGCAGTGTCCTGTGTACTATGTGCAGGGGTCCTGTGTACTATGTGCAGTGTCCTGTGTACTATGTGCAGGGTCCTGTGTACTATGTGCAGTGTCCTGTGTACTATGTGCTGGGTCCTGTGTGCTATGTGCAGCGTGTCCTATGTACTATGTGCAGTGTCCTGTGTACTATGTGCAGGGTCCTGTGTACTATGTGCAGTGTGTACTATGTGCAGGGTCCTGTGTACTATGTGCAGTGTGTACTATGTGCAGTGTCCTGTGTACTATGTGCAGTGTGTACTATGTGCAGTGTCCTGTGTACTATGTGCAGTGTGTACTATGGGCAGTGTCCTGTGTACTATGTGCAGGGGTCCTGTGTACTATGTGCAGTGTGTACTATGTGCAGGGTGTGTACTATGTGCAGTGTCCTGTGTACTATGTGCAGGGTGTGTACTATGTGCAGGGTGTGTACTATGTGCAGGGTCCTGTGTACTATGTGCAGTGTCCTGTGTACTATGTGCAGTGTCCTGTGTACTATGTGCAGGGTCCTGTGTACTATGTGCAGGGTGTACTATGTGCAGGTTGTGTACTATGTGCAGTGTCCTGTGTACTATGTGCAGGGTGTGTGTACTATGTGCAGTGTGTACTATGTGCAGGGTCCTGTGTACTATATGCAGAGTCCTTTGTACCATGTGCAGTGTCCTGTGTACTATGTGCAGGGTCCTGTGTGCTATGTGCAGGGGTCCTGTGTACTATGTGCAGGGTCCTGTGTACTATGTGCAGTGTCCTGTGTACCATGTGCAGTGTCCTGTGTACTATGTGCAGGGTCCTGTGTGCTATGTGCAGGGTCCTGTGTACTATTTGCAGTGTCCTGTGTACTATGTGCAGGGTCCTGTGTGCTATGTGCAGTGTGTACTATGTGCAGGATCCTGTGTGTACTATGTGCAGTGTCCTGTGTACTATGTGCAGGGTCCTGTGTGCTAAGTGCAGTGTCCTGTGTACTATGTGCAGGGGTCCTGTGTGCTATGTGCAGTGTGTACTATGTGCAGGATCCTGTGTGTACTATGTGCAGTGTCCTGTGTACTATGTGCAGGGTCCTGTGTACTATGTGCAGTGTCCTGTGTACTATGTGCAGTGTGTACTATGTGCAGTGTCCTGTGTACTATGTGCAGTGTCCTGTGTACTATGTGCAGTGTGTACTATGTGCAGTGTCCTGTGTACTATGTGCAGTGTCCTGTGTACTATGTGCACTGTGTACTATGTGCAGGATCCTGTGTGTACTATGTGCAGGGTCCTGTGTACTATATGCAGAGTCCTGTGTACCATGTGCAGTGTCCTGTGTGCTATGTGCAGTGTGTACTATGTGCAGTGTCCTGTGTACTATGTGCAGGGTCCTATGTACTATGTGCAGGGTCCTATGTACTATGTGCAGTGTGTACTATGTGCAGTGTCCTGTGTACTATGTGCAGGGTCCTGTGTACTATGTGCAGTGTGTACTATGTGCAGTGTCCTGTGTACTATGTGCAGTGTCCTGTGTACTATGTGCAGTGTGTACTATGTGCAGGGTGTGTACTATGTGCAGGGTGTGTACTATGTGCAGTGTCCTGTGTACTATGTGCAGGGTGTGTACTATGTGCAGGGTGTGTACTATGTGCAGGGTCCTGTGTACTATGTGCAGGGGTCCTGTGTACTATGTGCAGTGTCCTGTGTACTATGTGCAGGGTCCTGTGTACTATGTGCAGGGGTCCTGTGTACTATGTGCAGGGTGTCCTGTGTACTATGTGCAGGGTGTCCTGTGTACTATGTGCAGTGTCCTGTGTACTATGTGCAGTGTCCTGTGTACTATGTGCAGGGTCCAGTGTACTATGTGCAGGGTGTGTACTATGTGCAGTGTCCTGTGTACTATGTGCAGGGTGTGTGTACTATGTGCAGTGTGTACTATGTGCAGGGTCCTGTGTACTATATGCAGAGTCCTTTGTACCATGTGCAGTGTCCTGTGTACTATGTGCAGGGGGTGTACTATGTGCAGTGTGTACTATGTGCAGGGTCCTGTGTACTATGTGCAGGGTCCTGTGTACTATGTGCAGGGGGTGTACTATGTGCAGTGTGTACTATGTGCAGGGTCCTGTGTACTATGTGCAGGGTCCTGTGTACTATGTACAGGGTCCTGTGTACTATGTGCAGTGTCCTGTGTACTATGTGCAGGGTCCTGTGTGCTATGTGCAGGGGTCCTGTGTACTATGTGCAGGGTCCTGTGTACTATATGCAGAGTCCTGTGTACCATGTGCAGTGTCCTGTGTACTATGTGCAGGGTCCTGTGTGCTATGTGCAGGGGTCCTGTGTACCATGTGCAGTGTCCTGTGTACTATGTGCAGGGGTCCTGTGTGCTTTGTGCAGTGTGTACTATGTGCAGGATCCTGTGTGTACTATGTGCAGTGTCCTGTGTACTATGTGCAGTGTGTACTATGTGCAGTGTCCTGTGTACTATGTGCAGTGTTCTGTGTACTATGTGCAGTGTGTACTATGTGCAGTGTCCTGTGTACTATGTGCACTGTGTACTATGTGCAGGATCCTGTGTGTACTATGTGCAGGGTCCTGTGTACTATATGCAGAGTCCTGTGTACCATGTGCAGTGTCCTGTGTGCTATGTGCAGGGTCATATGTACTATGTGCAGGGTCCTATGTACTATGTGCAGTGTGTACTATGTGCAGTGTCCTGTGTACTATGTGCAGGGTCCTGTGTACTATGTGCAGTGTGTACTATGTGCAGTGTCCTGTGTACTATGTGCACTGTGTACTATGTGCAGGATCCTGTGTGTACTATGTGCAGTGTGTACTATGTGCAGTGTGTACTATGTGCAGTGTCCTGTGTACTATGTGCAGGGTCCTGTGTACTATGTGCAGTGTGTACTATGTGCAGTGTCCTGTGTACTATGTGCACTGTGTACTATGTGCAGGATCCTGTGTGTACTATGTGCAGGATCCTGTGTGTACTATGTGCAGGGTACTGTGTACTATGTGCAGGGTCCTGTGTACTATATGCAGAGTCCTGTGTACCATGTGCAGTGTCCTGTGTGCTATGTGCAGGGTCCTATGTACTATGTGCAGGGTCCTATGTACTATGTGCAGTGTGTACTATGTGCAGTGTCCTGTGTACTATGTGCAGGGTCCTGTGTACTATGTGCAGTGTGTACTATGTGCAGTGTCCTGTGTACTATGTGCAGTGTCCTGTGTACTATTTGCAGTGTGTACTATGTGCAGGGGTCCTGTGTACTATGTGCAGGGGTCCTGTGTACTATGTGCAGTGTCCTGTGTACTATGTGCAGTGTGTACTATGTGCAGTGTCCTGTGTACTATGTGCAGGGTCCTGTGTACTATGTGCAGTGTCCTGTGTACTATGTGCAGGGTCCTGTGTACTATGTGCAGGGTCCTGTTTACTATGTGCAGTGTCCTGTGTACTATGTGCAGGGTCCTGTGTACTATGTGCAGTGTCCTGTGTACTATGTGCAGGGTCCTGTGTACTATGTGCAGTGTCCTGTGTACTATGTGCAGGGTCCTGTGTACTATGTGCAGTGTCCTGTGTACTATGTGCAGGGTCCTGTGTACTATGTGCAGGGTCCTGTGTACTATGTGCAGTGTCCTGTGTACTATGTGCAGTGTGTACCATGTGCAGGGGGTGTGTACTATGTGCAGTGTCCTGTGTACTATGTGCAGTGTCCTGTGTACTATGTGCAGTGTCCTGTGTACTATGTGCAGGGGTCCTGTGTACTATGTGCAGTGTCCTGTGTACTATGTGCAGGGGTCCTGTGTACTATGTGCAGGGGTCCTGTGTACTATGTGCAGGGGTCCTGTGTACTATGTGCAGTGTCCTGTGTACTATGTGCAGGGGTCCTGTGTACTATGTGCAGGGGTCCTGTGTACTATGTGCAGTGTGTCCTGTGTACTATGTGCAGTGTGTACTATGTGCAGTGTCCTGTGTACTATATGCAGGGGTCCTGTGTACTATGTGCAGGGTCCTGTGTACTATGTGCAGTGTCCTGTGTACTATGTGCAGGGGTCCTGTGTACTATGTGCAGGGGTCCTGTGTACTATGTGCAGGGGTCCTGTGTACTATGTGCAGTGTCCTGTGTACTATGTGCAGGGGTCCTGTGTACTATGTGCAGGGGTCCTGTGTACTATGTGCAGTGTGTCCTGTGTACTATGTGCAGTGTCCTGTGTACTATGTGCAGTGTGTCCTGTGTACTATGTGCAGTGTCCTGTGTACTATGTGCAGTGTCCTGTGTACTATGTGCAGGGGTCCACTATGTGCAGGAGTCCTGTGTACTATGTGCAGGGGTCCTGTGTACTATGTGCAGGGGTCCTGTGTGCTATGTGCAGTGTGTACTATGTGCAGTGTCCTGTGTACTATGTGCAGTGTCCTGTGTGCTGTGTGCAGGGTCCTGTGTAATATGTGCCGGGTCCTGTGTACTATGTGCAAGGGTCCTGTGTACTATGTGCGTTGTCCTGTGTACTATGTGCAGGGTCCTGTGTTCTATGTGCAGGGTCCTGTGTACTATGTGCAGGGTCCTGTGTACTATGTGCCGTGTCCTTTGTACTATGTGCAGTGTCCTGTGTATTATGTGCAGGGTCCTGTGTACTATGTGCAGTGTGTACTATGTGCAGGGTCCTGTGTACTATGTGCAGTGTCATGTGCAGTGTGTACTATGTGCAGGGTCCTGTGTACTATGTGCAGGGTCCTGTGTACTATGTGCAGGGTCCTGTGTACTATGTGCAGTGTGTACTATGTGCAGTGTCCTGTGTGCTATGTGCAGTGTGTACTATGTGCAGGGTCCTGTGTACTATGTGCAGTGTGTACTATGTGCAGTGTCCTGTGTACTATGTGTAGTGTCCTGTGTACTATGTGTAGTGTCCTGGGTATTATGTGCAGGGTCCTGTGTACTATGTGCAGGGTCCTGTGTACTATGTGCAGTGTCCTGTGTACTATGTGCAGGGTCCTGTGTACTATGTGCAGGGGTCCTGTGTACTATGTGCAGTGTCCTGTGTACTATGTGCAGGGGTCCTGTGTACTATGTGCAGGGGTCCTGTGTACTATGTGCAGTGTCCTGTGTACTATGTGCAGGGGTCCTGTGTACTATGTGCAGGGGTCCTGTGTACTATGTGCAGTGTGTCCTGTGTACTATGTGCAGTGTCCTGTGTGCTTTGTGCAGTGTCCTGTGTACTATGTGCAGTGTCCTGTGTACTATGTGCAGTGTGTGCTATGTGCAGGAGTCCTGTGTACTATGTGCAGGGTCCTGTGTACTATGTGCAGTGTCCTGTGTACTATGTGCAGTGTGTGCTATGTGCAGGAGTCCTGTGTACTATGTGCAGGGTCCTGTGTACTATGTGCAGGGTCCTGTGTGCTATGTGCAGTGTGTACTATGTGCAGTGTCATGTGCAGTGTGTACTATGTGCAGGGTCCTGTGTACTATGTGCAAGGGTCCTGTGTACTATGTGCAGTGTCCTGTGTACTATGTGCAAGGGTCCTGTGTACTATGTGCGGTGTCCTGTGTACTATGTGCAGGGTCCTGTGTACTATGTGCCGTGTCCTGTGTACTATGTGCAGTGTCCTGTGTATTATGTGCAGGGTCCTGTGTACTATGTGCAGTGTGTACTATGTGCAGGGTCCTGTGTACTATGTGCAGTGTCATGTGCAGTGTGTACTATGTGCAGGGTCCTGTGTACTATGTGCAGGGTCCTGTGTACTATGTGCAGGGTCCTGTGTACTATGTGCAGTGTGTACTATGTGCAGTGTCCTGTGTGCTATGTGCAGTGAGTGTACTATGTGCAGGGTCCTGTGTACTATGTGCAGTGTCTCGTGTACTATGTGCAGGGTCCTGTGTACTATGTGCAGGGTCCTGTGTACTATGTGCAGTGTCATGTGCAGTGTGTACTATGTGCGGTGTCCTGTGTACTTTGTGCAGGGTCCTGTGTACTATGTGCAGTGTCCTGTGTGCTATGTGCAGTGTGTACTATGTGCAGGGTCCTGTGTACTATGTGCAGGGTCCTGTGTACTATGTGCAGTGTCCTGTGTACTATGTGCAGGGTCCTGTGTACTATGTGCAGGGGTCCTGTGTACTATGTGCAGTGTGTGTACTATGTGCAGGGTGTACTATGTGCAGTGTGTACTATGTGCAGGGTGTCCTGTGTACTATGTGCAGGGTCCTGTGTACTATGTGCAGGGTCCTGTGTACTATGTGCAGGGTCCTGTGTACTATGTGCAGTGTCCTGTGTACTATGTGCAGTGTGTGTACTATGCACAGTGTCCTGTGTGCTATGTGCAGTGTGTACTATGTGCAGGGTCCTGTGTACTATGTGCAGGGTCCTGTGTACTATGTGCAGTGTCCTGTGTACTATGTGCAGGGTCCTGTGTACTATGTGTAGTGTCCTGTGTACTATGTGCAGGGTCCTGTGTACTATGTGCAGGGGTCCTGTGTACTATGTGCAGTGTCCTGTGTACTATGTGCAGTGTGTGCTATGTGCAGGGGTCCTGTGTACTATGTGCAGCGGTCCTGTGTACTATGTGCAGTGTGTACTATGTGCAGTGTCCTGTGTACTATATGCAGGGGTCCTGTGTACTATGTGCAGGGTCCTGTGTACTATGTGCAGTGTCCTGTGTACTATGTGCAGGGGTCCTGTGTACTATGTGCAGGGGTCCTGTGTACTATGTGCAGGGGTCCTGTGTACTATGTGCAGTGTGTACTATGTGCAGTGTCCTGTGTACTATGTGCAGGGGTCCTGTGTACTATGTGCAGGGGTCCTGTGTACTATGTGCAGTGTGTCCTGTGTACTATGTGCAGTGTCCTGTGTACTATGTGCAGTGTGTGCTATGTGCAGGAGTCCTGTGTACTATGTGCAGGGTCCTGTGTACTATGTGCAGGGGTCCTGTGTACTATGTGCAGGGTCCTGTGTACTATGTGCAGGGTCCTGTGTGCTATGTGCAGGGTCCTGTGTACTATGTGCAGTGTCCTGTGTGCTATGTGCAGGGTCCTGTGTACTATGTGCAGGGTCCTGTGTGCTATGTGCAGTGTCCTGTGTGCTATGTGCAGGGTCCTGTGTGCTATGTGCAGTGTGTACTATGTGCAGGGTCCTGTGTACTATGTGCAGTGTACTGTGTACTATGTGCAGTGTCCTGTGTACTATGTGCAGGGTCCTGTGTACTATGTGCAGTGTCCTGTGTACTATGTGCAGTGTGTACTATGTGCAGTGTGTATTATGTGCAGTGTCCTATGTACTATGTGCAGTGTGTACTATGTGCAGGGTGTGTACTATGTGCAGTGTACTGTGTACTATGTGCAGAGTCCTGTGTACTATGTGCAGGGTCCTGTGTACTATGTGCAGTGTCCTGTATGTAGCAGAGCTGAGGCTGCGATGGTCTAGTGCAGGATGTTGTGTATGTAGCAGGGCTGACGCTGCGATAGTGTAGTGCAGGATGTTGTGTGTGTAGCAGAGCTGACGCTGCGATAGTGTAGTGCAGGATGTTGTGTGTGTAGCAGAGCTGATGCTGCGATGGTCTAGTGTAGGATGTTGTGTGTGTAGCAGAGCTGATGCTGCGATGGTGTCGTGCAGGATGTTGTGTGTGTAGCAGAGCTGACGCTGCGATGGTGTAGTGCAGGATGTTGTGTGTGTAGCAGAGCTGACGCTGCGATGGTCTAGTGCAGGATGTTGTGTATGTAGCAGAGCTGACGCTGCGATGGTCTAGTGCAGGATGTTGTGTATGTAGCAGAGCTGACGCTGCGATGGTGTAGTGCAGGATGTTGTGTGTGTAGCAGAGCTGACGCTGCGATGGTGTAGTGCAGGATGTTGTGTATGTAGCAGAGCTGACGCTGCGATGGTGTAGTGTAGGATGTTGTGTGTGTAGCAGAGCTGACGCTGCGATGGTCTAGTGCAGGATGTTGTGTGTGTAGCAGAGCTGACGCTGCGATGGTGTAGTGCAGGATGTTGTGTATGTAGCAGAGCTGACGCTGCGATGGTCTAGTGTAAGATGTTGTGTGTGTAGCAGAGCTGACGCTGCGATGGTGTAGTGCAGGATGTTGTGTGTGTAGCAGAGCTGACGCTGCGATGGTGTAGTGCAGGATGTTGTGTGTGTAGCAGGGCTGACGCTGCGATGGTGTAGTGCAGGATGTTGTGTGTGTAGCAGGGCTGACGCTGCGATGGTCTAGTGCAGGATGTTGTGTGTGTAGCAGAGCTGACGCTGCGATGGTGTAGTGCAGGATGTTGTATGTGTAGCAGAGCTGACGCTGCGATGGTGTAGTGCAGGATGTTGTGTGTGTAGCAGAGCTGACGCTACGATGGTCTAGTGCAGGATGTTGTGTGTGTAGCCGGGCTGACGCTGCGATGGTCTAGTGCAGGATGTTGTGTGTGTAGCAGAGCTGACGCTGCGATGGTGTAGTGCAGGATGTTGTGTATGTAGCAGAGCTGACGCTGCGATGGTCTAGTGCAGGATGTTGTGTGTGTAGCAGAGCTGTTCCTGCGATGGTGTAGTGCAGGATGTTGTGTGTGTAGCAGGGCTGACGCTGCGATGGTCTAGTGCAGGATGTTGTGTGTGTAGCAGAGCTGACGCTGCCATGGTGTAGTGCAGGATCCTGAGAGCACAGCCGGATACATTGTCACATGGGGTTGCACAATGATTGGGCTGTGCACAGTATTGCAGCCGGTTCACACTGCGTTGCGTGATGTTTCCAGTCACGGTGTCATGATGCAATGTGTTCTGATCATGTGCACGTCATGAACCCGCGGCATCAGAGGGGTAATCTCTAGAGGATGATCACAGCCATACATCCTATCAGACCTGAGGATTGCAGCCATTGATCGCTGTGATCACACTGACACAGAAACGCAAAACATCCAAAAATGTGATTAACCCATGAAATTCCCATGGACACAGAGTCAGCGCGTCCTGTAAATGTGTGCCTCGTATCCACCGCGAGGAACAAGAAATCTAATCCAGACAAAGTCACATCCTAGAGACCCCGTCCATCCATACACCCCCAATATGAGAGAGAAAGGGGCAAACGGGGCCAGTGACACCCAATGTCTACTTAGTGGTCACATCTCTGGCAGGCACACAGCTTAGTGGTTACAGTCTCTAGCAGGCACACAGCTTAGTGGTTACAGTCTCTAGCAGGCACACAGCTTAGTGGTTACAGTCTCTAGCAGGCACACAGCTTAGTGGTTACAGTCTCTGGCAGGCACACAGCTTAGTGGTTACAGTCTCTGGCAGGTACACAGCTTAGTGGTTACAGTCTCTGGCAGGCACACAGCTTAGTGGTTACAGTCTCTGGCAGGCACACAGCTTAGTGGTTACAGTCTCTGGCAGGCACACAGCTTAGTGGTTAGAGTCTCTGGCAGGTACACAGCTTAGTGGTTACAGTATCTAGCAGGCACACAGCTTAGTGGTTACAGTCTCTGGCAGGCACACAGCTTAGTGGTTACAGTCTCTGGCAGGCACACAGCTTAGTGGTTACAGTCTCTGGCAGGCACACAGCTTAGTGGTTACAGTATCTAGCAGGCACACAGCTTAGTGGTTACAGTCTCTGGCAGGCACACAGCATAGTGGTTACAGTCTCTGGCAGGCACACAGCTTAGTGGTTACAGTCTGTAGCAGGCACACAGCTTAGTGGATACAGTCTCTAGCAGGTACACAGCTTAGTGGTCACAGTCTCTAGCAGGCACACAGCTTAGTGGTTACAGTCTCTGGCAGGCACACAGCTTAGTGGTTACAGTCCCCTGGCAGGCACACAGCATAGTGGTTACAGTCTCTGGCAGGTACACAGCTTAGTGGTTACAGTCTCTGGCAGGCACACAGCTTAGTGGTTACAGTCTCTGGCAGGCACATAGCTTAGTGGTTACAGTCTGTGGCAGGCACACAGCTTAGTGGTTAGAGTCTCTGGCAGGCACACAGCTTAGTGGTCACAGTCTATGGCAGGCACACAGCTTAGTGGTTACAGTCTGTGGCAGGCACACAGCTTAGTGGTTACAGTCTGTGGCAGGCACACAGCTTAGTGGTTACAGTATCTAGCAGACACACAGCTTAGTGGTTACAGTCTCTGGCAGGCACACAGCTTAGTGGTTAGAGTCTCTAGCAGGCACACAGCTTAGTGGTTACAGTCTCTGGCAGGCACACAGCTTAGTGGTTACAGTATCTAGCAGGCACACAGCTTAGTGGATACAGTCTCTGGCAGGCACACAGCTTAGTGGTTACAGTCTCTGGCAGGCACACAGCTTAGTGGATACAGTCTCTGTCAGGCACACAGCTTAGTGGTTACAGTCTCTGGCAGGCACACAGCTTAGTGGTCACAGTCTATGGCAGGCACACAGCTTAGTGGTCACTGTCTATGGCAGGCACACAGCTTAGTGGTTACAGTCTCTGGCAGGCACACAGCTTAGTGGTTACAGTCTCTAGCAGGCACACAGCTTAGTGGTTACAGTCTCTGGCAGGCACATAGCTTAGTGGTCACAGTCTATGGCAGGCACACAGCTTAGTGGTTACAGTCTCTGGCAGGCACACAGCTTAGTGGTTACAGTCTCTGGCAGGCACACAGCTTAGTGGTTACAGTCCCCTGGCAGGCACACAGCATAGTGGTTACAGTCTCTGGCAGGCACACAGCTTAGTGGTCACAGCTTAGTGGCAGGCACACAGCTTAGTGGTTACAGTCTCTGGCAGGCACACAGCTTAGTGGTCACAGTCTCTAGCAGGCACACAGCTTAGTGGTTACAGTCTCTGGCAGGCACACAGCTTAGTGGTTACAGTCCCCTGGCAGGCACACAGCATAGTGGTTACAGTCTCTGGCAGGTACACAGCTTAGTGGTTACAGTCTCTGGCAGGCACACAGCTTAGTGGTTACAGTCTCTGGCAGGCACATAGCTTAGTGGTTACAGTCTGTGGCAGGCACACAGCTTAGTGGTTAGAGTCTCTGGCAGGCACACAGCTTAGTGGTCACAGTCTATGGCAGGCACACAGCTTAGTGGTTACAGTCTGTGGCAGGCACACAGCTTAGTGGTTACAGTCTGTGGCAGGCACACAGCTTAGTGGTTACAGTATCTAGCAGACACACAGCTTAGTGGTTACAGTCTCTGGCAGGCACACAGCTTAGTGGTTAGAGTCTCTAGCAGGCACACAGCTTAGTGGTTACAGTCTCTGGCAGGC
Organism: Engystomops pustulosus; assembly: GCF_040894005.1. Classification (NCBI taxonomy): domain Eukaryota; kingdom Metazoa; phylum Chordata; class Amphibia; order Anura; family Leptodactylidae; genus Engystomops; species Engystomops pustulosus. The sequence continues at coordinate 104,526,312 of NC_092420.1, read as the reverse complement.
ACACAGCTTAGTGGTTACAGTATCTAGCAGGCACACAGCTTAGTGGATACAGTCTCTGGCAGGCACACAGCTTAGTGGTTACAGTCTCTGGCAGGCACACAGCTTAGTGGATACAGTCTCTGGCAGGTACACAGCTTAGTGGTTACAGTCTCTGGCAGGCACACAGCTTAGTGGTCACAGTCTATGGCAGGCACACAGCTTAGTGGTCACTGTCTATGGCAGGCACACAGCTTAGTGGTTACAGTCTCTGGCAGGCACACAGCTTAGTGGTTACAGTATCTAGCAGGCACACAGCTTAGTGGTTACAGTCTCTGGCAGGCACATAGCTTAGTGGTCACAGTCTATGGCAGGCACACAGCTTAGTGGTTACAGTCTCTGGCAGGCACACAGCATAGTGGTTACAGTCTCTGGCAGGTACACAGCTTAGTGGTTACAGTCTCTGGCAGGCACACAGCTTAGTGGTTACAGTCTCTAGCAGGCACACAGCTTAGTGGTTACAGTCTCTGGCAGGCACACAGCTTAGTGGTTACAGTCTCTGGCAGGCACACAGCTTAGTGGTTAGAGTCTCTATCAGGCACACAGCTTAGTGGTTACAGTCTCTGGCAGGCACACAGCTTAGTGGTTACAGTATCTAGCAGGCACACAGCTTAGTGGTTACAGTCTCTGGCAGGCACACAGCTTAGTGGTTACAGTATCTAGCAGGCACACAGCTTAGTGGTTACAGTCTATGACAGGCACACAGCTTAGTGGTTACAGTCTCTGGCAGGCACACAGCTTAGTGGTTAGAGTCTCTAGCAGGCACACAGCTTAGTGGTTAGAGTCTCTAGCAGGCACACAGCTTAGTGGTTAGAGTCTCTGTCAGGCATACAGCTTAGTTGTTACAGTCTCTGGCAGGCACACAGCTTAGTGGATACAGTCTCTGGCAGGCACACAGCTTAGTGGTTACAGTCTCTGGCAGGCACACAGCTTAGTGGTTACAGTCTCTAGTAGGCACACAGCTTAGTGGTTACAGTCTGTAGCAGGCACACAGCTTAGTGGTTACAGTCTGTAGCAGGCTCACAGCTTAGTGGTTACAGTCTCTGGCAGGCACACAGCTTAGTGGTTACAGTCTCTAGCAGGCACACAGCTTAGTGGTTACAGTATCTGGCAGGCACACAGCTTAGTGGTTACAGTCTCTGGCAGGCACACAGCTTAGTGGTCACAGTCTCTGGCAGGCACACAGCTTAGTGGTTACAGTATCTAGCAGGCACATAGCTTAGTGGTTACATCTCTGGCAGGCACACAGCTTAGTGGTTACAGTCTCTGGCAGGCACACAGCTTAGTGATTACAGTCTCTAGCAGGCACACAGCTTAGTGGTTACAGTCTCTGTCAGGCACACAGCTTAGTGGTTACATTCTCTAGCAGGCACACAGCTTAGTGGTTACAGTCTCTAGCAGGCACACAGCTTAGTGGTTACAGTCTCTAGCAGGCACACAGCTTAGTGGTTACAGTCTCTGGCAGGCACACAGCTTAGTGGTTACATTATCTAGCAGGCACACAGCTTAGTGGTTACAGTATCTAGCAGGCACACAGCTTAGTGGTCACAGTCTCTGGCAGGCACACAGCTTAGTGGTTACAGTCTCTGTCAGGCATACAGCTTAGTGGTTACAGTCTCTGGCAGGCACACAGCTTAGTGATTACAGTCTCTAGCAGGCACACAGCTTAGTGGTTACAGTCTATGTCAGGCACACAGCTTAGTGGTTACAGTCTCTAGCAGGCACACAGCTTAGTGGTTACAGTCTCTAGCAGGCACACAGCTTAGTGGTTACAGTCTCTAGCAGGCACACAGCTTAGTGGTTACAGTCTCTGGCAGGCACACAGCTTAGTGGCTACAGTTTCTAGCAGGCACACAGCTTAGTGGTTACAGTCTCTAGCAGGCACACAGCTAAGTGATTACAGTCTCTGGCAGTCACACAGCTTAGTGGTTACAGTATCTAGCAGGCACACAGCTTAGTGGTTACAGTCTGTAGAAGGCACACAGCTTAGTGGTTACAGTCTCTGGCAGGCACACAGCTTAGTGGTTACAGTCTCTGGCAGGCACACAGCTTAGTGGTCACAGTCTCTGGCAGGCACACAGCTTAGTGGTTACAGTATCTAGCAGGCACACAGCTTAGTGGTTACAGTCTCTGGCAGGCACACAGCTTAGTGGTTACAGTCTCTGGTAGGCACACAGCTTAGTGGTTACAGTCTCTGGCAGGCACACAGCTTAGTGGTTACAGTCTCTGGCAGGCACACAGCTTAGTGGTTACAGTCTCTAGCAGGCACACGGCTTAGTGGTTACAGTCTCTGGCAGGCACACAGCTTAGTGGTTACAGTCTCTGGCAGGCACACAGCTTAGTGGTTACAGTCTCTAGCAGGCACACAGCTTAGTGGTTACAGTCTCTGGCAGGCACACAGCTTAGTGATTACAGTCTCTGGCAGGCACACAGCTTAGTGGTTACAGTATCTAGCAGGCACACAGCTTAGTGGTTACAGTCTCTGGCAGGCACACAGCTTAGTGGTTACAGTCTCTGGCAGGCACACAGCTTAGTGGTTACAGTATCTAGCAGGCACACAGCTTAGTGGTTACAGTCTGTAGAAGGCACACAGCTTAGTGGTTACAGTCTCTGGCAGGCACACAGCTTAGTGGTTACAGTCTCTGGCAGGCACACAGCTTAGTGGTTACAGTCTCTGGCAGGCACACAGCTTAGTGGTTACAGTCTCTAGCAGGCACACAGCTTAGTGGTCACAGTCTCTGGCAGGCATACAGCTTAGTGGTTACAGTCTCTGGTAGGCACACAGCTTAGTGGTTACAGTATCTAGCAGGCACACAGCTTAGTGGTCACAGTCTCTGGCAGGCATACAGCTTAGTGGTTACAGTCTCTGGCAGGCACACAGCTTAGTGGTTACAGTCTCTGGCAGGCGCACCGCTTAGTGGTTACAGTCTCTAGCAGGCACACAGCTTAGTGGTTACAGTCTCTGGCAGGCACACGGCTTAGTGGTTACAGTCTGTGGCAGGCACACAGCTTAGTGGTTACAGTCTCTGGTAGGCACACAGCTTAGTGGTTACAGTCTCTGGCAGGCACACAGCTTAGTGGTTACAGTCTCTGGCAGGTATATAGTGCTATTGAACTTTATTTCCCAAGTGATTGTGTTAAAATGGAGAATTTAGATTTTTTGATTTCTCCTCTGAATGCAAATAAGTTCATAAAACTCGTCCAGCGCTTCTGTTACGGTAAATTGTGAACTTATTAGCACGAGTCAATCCATTAATATTTTGTGATTAAGAACAATTTACGGAGATCGGACGCGCGGTTGATCCTGATTTTAATGTAATTGAGAACATTTTAAATATTAATCAAGAAATCCTGAATGAGAAAACCTGTGAGGGGTTAATTAGAGGCATCAGAACCGCGTTTCGTGGCGAGGCCTTTGATAACGCGGCGCGAGACTTCAAAGGCGACGGAAGGTTTCACCACAATAAAGTCAGAGACACGAAAGGGAAATATTGTCAATCCTGAGATTTCAAAGACTTTCTGATTAATAAAAGAAGAAGAATGGAACGAGGAAAGTGAATCCATAGGAAAGTTACAGTCACTTATTGGTGAATATGGGGCGAATGCATAGACCCAGCGGGGGCAGTTATGGACTCGGCTTCTTCCCCCATTATATCTTAGGATGTAGGATCCTGGTGGGTTGTCATCTGCTTGACCCCCGGGTGTAGCATTGAATTAGAACATGGAGCCCACCAGAGGATCCTCAGTGCCTCCGGTGGGCCAGTCCGACACTGACCATGGACTCTTCAGAACACAACCCCTGGGACCTGTCAGAACCAAGGGCTGGGATCCGGAGAGTTCTCAGTGCGCCTCCTGTAACAGTAGGGACTATGAGCTGCCAATGCTTCAGGACTATAGTCATCCATCCATGGGGCACATTAGGCAAGTGAAATCGAGGATCTGTTTGGGGCGCATGCAGTTTGGTAACGTCATCTCATCCATCTTCATGGGGTCAGTTCTGAGTCCCCAACCTCAACCCCAGATCATGGAAATACAAAATTTGCATCTGAGCCCAAATCAATATCGGTCTCCAACCTGTGACCCTCCGGTCCTGGTCCAGCAGTGATGGGTAGAAGGTGAGCCGCACATTGGGGACCACGTTCCTTCATATCCGCTGCAGGTTTGGTGACCACTTCTACCCCCAGTGTTTGTTCTCTGGCCCCTCCTGAGCTGCACACACATGAGGGGGACTACTCTACCCACCCGCATGGCGCCCTCTACTGGAGCTGAATGCTGGGGCACAGTCTCTATATTTGACTAACAGCCCAAAATGTTCTGGTTCTGTCCCGTGAAGAGAGTTCTGGTCCACATTTCTATCCTGAGCAGGAGCATGGCTGCAGTACCCCGCACCACCACTGCACAATGTGTGGCGCTGTGTTGTATAGACTCATGTACAGTGTTGTGTTAGACCCCACAGATCAGATATTATTTATCTTAAAGGGGCGGTCACAATGGTTCCTTTCTGTCCATCGCTTGTAATGGGACTGACCTGCAATACCATAAACAACCCATGGACAGATGTGGCGCTGTTTTTAGAAGACATGAGGCATTTTTTCTAATCCTGGGCAGCTCCTTTAAGAAAATTGTGTCCAAATTCCCTATAAAACCCTCAGTCTGAATCTACCTTAACCGCAACAAAAATCACCGTGTGAACGTGTCCCTGGAAATGTAATCGCACATTTGGTGAATGTCCGGGCACTGCTGAGACTTGTAGTCCAGATGCAGACTTGTTTCCGGACACAACAGAGTTAACTGCACAGGATCTTTTGCATGTCCTCTCATTCCCCACCCACAGGGGGCGTGTTCCGCAGCGCACTTGACAGCGGCCACACCCCTCGCTTTGATTGTCCCGCGTAGCCCCGCCCAGGCCGTGTCCGTGCTTCCGTGTGATCGCTGTCAGCTCCCGCAGTCCCCGCCCCCCGCTGGCCACACCCCGTGGGCGGATCTCCGGCCGTCAGTGCTCGGGCTGCCGGCTCCATGCGCCCCGGGACCCGGTGGAGGCACCATGAGGAGCGGCTGCAGCGGCGGCGCCGTCCCGGGCCTCGTCCTCGTCCTCCTGCTGCTGCCGGTGCTGGGGAGCCGCTCCGCCGGAGGTAAGGACCGGGGCCGGGGGTCAGCATCATCCCTGTGTGTGCCGAGTCTCCTCCTCCATCACATCCAGGCATCTCCCGGCGACCCCCATCATCCTCATCATCCTCCTCATCCTCCTCATCCTCATCCTCATCATCCCCTCAGCCTGCACCTCCTGTCCCTCTGCAGGACACAGGTCACACCATGCGGTAATATCACTGATGCACCATTTCCATTCTCTCCTATGGAAGGTAAAAGTTATACAGAGGATGAATGTGACTGACAGCTGGGGGGCAGCTAATCCTCCTACAGCCCCCCCAGAGCCAAGCTGTGGGGTATGCGATACCGTCACGTGGTGCACACATAAGTAATCATTATATAATACCGCCATGTGGTGCCCTGCTGATATATCATCTCATATAATACTGCCATATGGTGCACACATGTTACTGCTCTATATTATTATACCCGTAGTTATATATACATCGTGACATAAAACCACCAAGTGGTGCACACATAAGTAATGGCTTCTTATTATGTAATACCGCCATGTGGTGCACACATAAGTAATGGCTTCTTATTATGCAATACCGCCATGTGGTGCACACATAAGTAATGGCTTCTTATTATGCAATACCGCCATGTGGTGCACATGTTTGTATGTGTATGTAGATGTGTCACCTGCTGAGTGGCGCTCTATGGCGAGTCATATGGCGGTAACTTTTCTGTACACGTTCTGCACAGTAGATGCCCCTTTACCCCACAGTCCCCCCTTCCAATACTACCCCCCCACCGCATACCTCATATTCCCCTCATCACACCCATTCTCCGCACCCTGCGCTCACCCTGTGCCCCCCTGCGCTCGGCCTGTGCCCCCCTGCGCTCGGCCTGTGCCCCCCTGCGCTCGCCCTGTGCCCCCCTGCGCTCGCCCTGTGCCCCCCTGCGCTCGCCCTGTGCCCCCCTGCGCTCGCCCTGTGCCCCCCTGCGCTCGCCCTGTGCCCCCCTCCGCTCGCCCTGTGCCCCCCTGCGTTCACCCTGTGCCCCCCTGCCCTCACCCTGTGCCCCCCTGCACTCACCCTGTGCCCCCCTGCACTCACCCTGTGCCCCCCTGCACTCACCCTGTGCCCCCCTGCGCTCACCCTGTGCCCCCCTGTGCCCCCCTGCGCTCACCCTGTGCCCCCCTGCGCTCGCCCTGTGCCCCCCTGCGCTCGCCCTGTGCCCCCCTGCACCCTGCGCTCGCCCTGTGCCCCCCTGCACCCTGCGCTCGCCCTGTGCCCCCCTGCACCCTGCGCTCGCCCTGTGCCCCCCTGCACCCTGCGCCCGCCCTGTGCCCCCCTGCACCCTGCGCCCGCCCTGTGCCCCCCTGCACCCTGCGCCCGCCCTGTGCCCCCCTGCACCCTGCGCCCGCCCTGTGCCCCCCTGCACCCTGCGCCCGCCCTGTGCCCCCCTGCACCCTGCGCCCGCCCTGTGCCCCCCTGCACCCTGCGCCCGCCCTGTGCCCCCCTGCACCCTGCGCCCGCCCTGTGCCCCCCTGCGCCCTGCGCCCGCCCTGTGCCCCCCTGCGCCCTGCGCCCGCCCTGTGCCCCCCTGCGCCCTGCGCCCGCCCTGTGCCCCCCTGCGCCCTGCGCTCGCCCTGTGCCCCCCTGCGCCCTGCGCTCGCCCTGTGCCCCCCTGCGCCCTGCGCTCGCCCTGTGCCCCCCTGCGCCCTGCGCTCGCCCTGTGCCCCCCGGCGCCCTGCGCTCGCCCTGTGCCCCCCTGCGCCCTGCGTTCGCCCGGTGTCCCCCTGCGTTCGCCCGGTGCCCCCCTGCATTCGCCCGGTGCCCCCTTGCGTTCGCCCGGTGCCCCCTGCGCCCTGAGCTTGACCTGTGCCCCCCTGCTCCCGCCCGGTGCCCCCCTGCGCTCGCCCGGTGCCCCCCTGCGCCCTGCGCTCGCCCGGTGCCCCCCTGCGCCCTGCGCTCGCCCGGTGCCCCCCTGCGCCCTGCGCTCGCCCTGTGCCCCCCTGCGCCCTGCGCTCGCCCTGTGCCCCCCTGCGCCCTGCGCTCGCCTTGTGCCCCCCTGCGCTCGCCCTGTGCCCCCCTGCGCCCGCCCTGTGCCCCCTGTGCCCTGCGCTCGCCCTGTGCCCCCCTGCACCCTGCGCCCGCCCTGTGCCCCCCTGCACCCTGCGCCCGCCCTGTGCCCCCCTGCACCCTGCGCCCGCCCTGTGCCCCCCTGCACCCTGCGCCCGCCCTGTGCCCCCCTGCACCCTGCGCCCGCCCTGTGCCCCCCTGCGCCCTGCGCCCGCCCTGTGCCCCCCTGCGCCCTGCGCCCGCCCTGTGCCCCCCTGCGCCCTGCGCTCGCCCTGTGCCCCCCTGCGCCCTGCGCTCGCCCTGTGCCCCCCTGCGCCCTGCGCTCGCCCTGTGCCCCCCTGCGCCCTGCGCTCGCCCTGTGCCCCCCGGCGCCCTGCGCTCGCCCTGTGCCCCCCGGCGCCCTGCGCTCGCCCTGTGCCCCCCTGCGCCCTGCGTTCGCCCGGTGTCCCCCTGCGTTCGCCCGGTGCCCCCCTGCATTCGCCCGGTGCCCCCTTGCGTTCGCCCGGTGCCCCCTGCGTTCGCCCGGTGCCCCCCTGCGCCCTGAGCTTGACCTGTGCCCCCCTGCTCCCGCCCGGTGCCCCCCTGCGCTCGCCCGGTGCCCCCCTGCGCCCTGCGCTCGCCCGGTGCCCCCCTGCGCCCTGCGCTCGCCCGGTGCCCCCCTGCGCCCTGCGCTCGCCCGGTGCCCCCCTGCGCCCTGCGCTCGCCCGGTGCCCCCCTGCGCCCTGCGCTCGCCCTGTGCCCCCCTGCGCCCTGCGCTCGCCCTGTGCCCCCCTGCGCCCTGCGCTCGCCTTGTGCCCCCCTGCGCTCGCCCTGTGCCCCCCTGCGCCCGCCCTGTGCCCCCTGTGCCCTGCGCTCGCCCTGTGCCCCCCTGCGCCATGCGCTCGCCCTGTGCCCCCCTGCGCCCTGCGCTCGCCCTGTGCCCCCCTGCGCCCTGCGCTCGCCCTGTGCCCCCCTGCGCCCTGCGCCCGCCCTGTGCCCCCCTGCACCCTGCGCCCGCCCTGTGCCCCCCTGCGCCATGCGCTCGCCCTGTGCCCCCCTGCGCCCTGCGCTCGCCCTGTGCCCCCCTGCGCCCTGCGCTCGCCCTGTGCCCCCCTGCGCCCTGCGCTCGCCATGTGCCCCCCTGCGCTCGCCCTGTGCCCCCCTGCGCCCTGCGCTCGCCCTGTGCCCCCCTGCACCCTACACTCACCCTGCGCCCTGCACCCTGCGCTCACCCTGTGCCCCCCTGCGCCCTGCACTCACCGTCTGCCTTCGCCCCCAGCGCTTCCCCCCTCTGACTGTGAAGAGAACCAGTTCCAGTGCCTGAACCAGCGCTGCATCCCGAGCCTGTGGAGGTGCGATGAGGATGATGATTGCTCCGATAACAGCGATGAGGAAGGCTGCCGTGAGTCTGGGGGTCCTGATGGGACATGGATGAGGGGCTTCTACATGCAGGTCACAGGGGTGGGGGGGGGGGGGGGGCAGATGAATTCCTGGTGGTCCTGCAGACTGTAACCTGGGGGAGAGGTGACCCCAATCCTCTCCTAATTGGGGGAAGAGTAGATAACACAAGTTATTGGGGTGTGGAATGAGCTGATGGTCACATTGTTACATTGTTTACCTGGGGGGGGGGGGGGGCTAATATATTCCTGTCCCGCAATCATGACAATCCGTCTTTCATGTTTTCTTCTAACCCTTGGCTGTAATACCGGCACTGGCCATGGTCAGCTGTGGCGCTGTTTGTGATGTTGCCCCTTTATTCCTGGTCCATGATGTGACCTTTAGCTAAGACAAGGGATTGTTCTGTGAGGGTCCCGCTGATAGGACCACCAGTGGTCCCTTATCCCCCATCCTGTGACATCCTGGAGCGGCCTTGCATGTGTTTCTGGTCCATGCAGTACAGACCGCGTGTTGGACACTTGGGGTGCGTTCACATGGTCAGTTATTCAGATTCAGTTTATGTGGATGACAATGGGTGAGCACTTACCCCTGAGGGGCGCCGCTCCTCCTGTGAAATACTGAACGTGTGAACGCAGCCTTAGCGGGGACCCCGAGTCCCTGACACCGCAAATCACCATGATCCAGAGTGAGGCAAGGATTCCCAGCACCAGAGGCGAATTAAAGGGGTTTTCCCACCAATCGAGTTATCCCCAGGATCAGTGATGAGACCCCCACAGATCACGAGAGTGCGGGGTCCGATGGGGCCTGTAGCTGTGTTAGAGCCTGGGCCCACCTGAGGGTCCTCTGATTCCCCGGTGGGCCAGTCCCAGCCCTGTATGCCTATGCTGCTGGGAGTACAGGTTCCTGTGTTATGGCCTGCATATAGCATGACACAGTCCTATGGCTGTCCCCAGTGTGATTGTGTGTGCGCCCCCCATGGTCATGCCAGGTACTGCATGTAACACTTCTATCTGGCTCATATCATTGTTGTGGAGTGACGTGGTGTCACATGGATGGGATCTGATATTTGCCATCCTGGTTTAGACGTCTTGTCTTTTGTGTATTTATCCAAATGTATGTATGTTCTGTAAATCCGTGCGTTCTGCGTGATCCGTGAGACTGTCTCATGATGGTGCACCTGCTGTATGCGCCCAGGTCGTGGTTCTGATCTTTCTGAATCATGGGCTGCGGTTCGGCATCAGATGGAGTCACATGTAGCCGCCTCTGTGTTCTCCCCCTGACCCCTCCTGCTGATGCTCGGCATGTAGGGGGCACTGGCTGGGGGGCTATAGGTGCCGGCAGTGATATATGGCTGCTCCTCGTGTGCGTCTCCTCTGTGTACACTGCGGCTTCTGGTTACACGAGGAAATGAATGCGAGCCGTGCTTTGTCATGCTGTCACAGTATTGTCCATCGCCGCGCCTCGTGGTGACATATGGGGCATTAATGCCTCCGCACCTCCCTGTTACCGCAGATCTGTCATTGGCTTTGTATTTAGACATTTATTTTCTTGTGAAATCCCTAAGAATGACTCCGATGATTTGCAGGGGGAGATCTCCCCATATTGTAGCAGAGACGTCTTTGTATAGGATTTATATAGGATGAGCCTCATGTAATCTCCGCTAGATCACAGAAACCAGTGTTATTTTATATCATGTACAGATCCTATCACCTCTATACTGTGTGTATCCCTGTACTGTGACATCACCAGCCCTATCACCTCTATACTGTGTGTATCCCTGTACTGTGACATCACCAGCCCTATCACCTCTATACTGTGTGTATCCCTGTACTGTGACATCACCAGCCCTGTCACCTCTATACTGTGTGTATCCCTGTACTGTGACATCACCAGCCCTGTCACCTCTATACTGTGTGTATCCCTGTACTGTGACATCACCAGCCCTATCACCTCTATACTGTGTGTATCCCTGTACTGTGACATCACCAGCCCTATCACCTCTATACTGTGTGTATCCCTGTACTGTGACATCACCAGCCCTATCACCTCTATACTGTGTGTATCCCTGTACTGTGACATCACCAGCCCTATCACCTCTATACTGTGTGTATCCCTGTACTGTGACATCACCAGCCCTATCACCTCTATACTGTGTGTATCCCTGTACTGTGACATCACCAGCCCTATCACCTCTATACTGTGTGTATCCCTGTACTGTGACATCACCAGTCCTATCACCTCTATACTGTGTGTATCCCTGTACTGTGACATCACCAGCCCTATCACCTCTATACTGTGTGTATCCCTGTACTGTGACATCACCAGCCCTATCACCTCTATACTGTGTGTATCCCTGTACTGTGACATCACCAGCCCTGTCACCTCTATACTGTGTGTATCCCTGTACTGTGACATCACCAGCCCTATCACCTCTATACTGTGTGTATCCCTGTACTGTGACATCACCAGCCCTGTCACCTCTATACTGTGTGTATCCTTGTACTGTGACATCACCAGCCCTATCACCTCTATACTGTGTGTACCCCTGTACTGTGACATCACCAGCCCTATCACCTCTATACTGTGTGTATCCCTGTACTGTGACATTACCAGCCCTATCACCTCTATACTGTGTGTATCCCTGTACTGTGACATCACCAGCCCTATCACCTCTATACTGTGTGTATCCCTGTACTGTGACATCACCAGCCCTGTCACCTCTATACTGTGTGTATCCCTGTACTGTGACATCACCAGCCCTATCACCTCTATACTGTGTGTATCCCTGTACTGTGACATCACCAGCCCTATCACCTCTATACTGTGTGTACCCCTGTACTGTGACATCACCAGCCCTATCACCTCTATACTGTGTGTATCCCTGTACTGTGACATCACCAGCCCTGTCACCTCTATACTGTGTGTATCCCTGTACTGTGACATCACCAGCCCTATCACCTCTATACTGTGTGTATTCCTGTACTTTGACATCACCAGCCCTATCACCTCTATACTGTGTGTATCCCTGTACTGTGACATCACCAGCCCTATCACCTCTATACTGTGTGTATCCCTGTACTGTGACATCACCAGCCCTATCACCTCTATACTGTGTGTATCCCTGTACTGTGACATCACCAGCCCTATCACCTCTATACTGTGTGTATCCCTGTACTGTGACATCACCAGCCCTATCACCTCTATACTGTGTGTACCCCTGTACTTTGACATCACCAGCCCTATCACCTCTATACTGTGTGTATCCTTGTACTGTGACATTGCTCTGTGTAATATCCCCGCGCTGTGACATTGCTCTGTGTAATATCCCCGCGCTGTGACATTGCTCTGTGTAATATCCCTGCGCTGTGACATAACTTTTGTCATTCTTTGCTCTAGCAATGCCATAATTATCCATCTATTGTGACACCAAGTTGACTTTTTGTGTCTTGGTTTTGTTGGCAAAATTTTCCTTGGATATTTCCCAGCTCTGTGGTGATTGTATAAGCTGGAAGGGTAAACGTTGGACGCTGCGCTTCCTTATTGTCACATTTGAGACTTCTATACTATAATAATATCCCCCCTGATTTTCTTTGATTTTCTGCAAGTATTAAACAGCATAAAACTGCAGATGTGACCAGGCGCCTGATGGTCGCACCTCCTATACATAATTGTGTATAAAGCATCAGATCCGGGCTTTTATCGCGTGTGGATCGGATCAGAGCTGCGGCTTTTCAGGGCGACACGTTTTCCTCTGTGATGAGTCTGAAGTGAATCTTGCGACGTCTCGTGGAGATGTGTGAAGCTATAATGCAGGCAGAAGGGGTTACGCGGATGTGAAACTGAATTATTAATGGCAGCTACACTTGCTGGGTTATAACATTAATTGGCTTTGGGATGTGAGTGCAGATTTCTTCATGCAGGATTATGACATTGCAGGTAGGTAGATCTATCGCAGGTAGGTAGTTCTACTTACCTCATGTCAATATCACGGAAATGGGGGCTGAGGGCGATATACTCAATATGCAGATGAGATGCAGTTGTAATACCGGCTGCTATATTTATACCGTATAACTAATGTCGTGTCTCTTGGACGCTGCTAGTGTGGCGCTTAGTTCTGCTAGACGCACGGTACGGCTGAATCAGCATCGCTCGTTATTTCATCACCCGTCCCAGGATTTAAAGGGATATTTCTGGAGCCCCTAGTGATAAGAGTAGTGTAGTAGTTAGTATACATATTATAATGTACAATGTGTAGCACAATAAGTATATAACAGTGCACATCCTCCTTCTTTAGTGTGTCAGGTTGGGTGCCGGGGCCCCCTGACACTGTGGGCCCCCTGACACTGTGGGCCCCATAGCAGCGGCTACCACTGTAGTCCTAGTGATCATGAGAACTGAATAGGGTGGTGGTGCGTGACTTTAAGACTGCAGGAGATGGCACAGGTCAGGCACGTGCTCCAGTGGTGGAGGAGAAGTGTGGGCACCCATTTTGGTGATCATTGGGAGGGCTCGGCAGTCAGAGCTCCAGCAAATAGAAACTTAAGTGGGATTTATCATATGCTGGCTTATGACAAGGGCACCGCCGAATACATCTAACGTACCTGGCAGTCGGGTGTGCGGTGTACAATTCTACGCCATGCCCCGTCTGGTGTAGAGTCCTGCCATAACTTTCAGTCACAGCGCATGCGCCTCTCGCCCCCCTTTGCGCCTCTCCACACTTAAAGGGGCACAATTACTGGCGGGTCGCTAGTAATTGTAATTATTTCAGTCCTGATAAACCTCCACCTTATTTCCTATCCTGTGGATAAAGGAATTGTAAAACCCTTTGATCGTGGAGTGTGGGAGTCGTTGTGTGCATTGTGCGTCACATGTTTTATTATATTTATATGCTTTACTTTACTCTCAAAAAAACTGTCTGCTTTATCTCTGTATAAACTGGAAAACCCTAAATGGCAAAGATTTGAGAAAATGACCCAGAAAACATTGGGCCTCATTGATCTGAACTGTCTAACACTTCCTAGCCCATAGCAGCCAATCAGAGCTCAGCTTTTATGTTGTATATTGCCTTGGGGAAATGAAAGATGAGCTGGGATTGGTTGTCATGGGCAAGAAATGGCAGATTTGATAAACAAGGCCTTCATGTCATGAGCATCATATCTAGAACTACAGTGGATGGGATATTTTATGAGTTTCTTTCTTTTAGGCTATGACTTGTACCTCTGTGTACTAGTAGTAAACTATGGGTGGGGTGGGCTCCCTAGAAGACTATGGAGGGAGCAGAGCTGTCTGAAGGAGGCCTAGTCTTGGTTGCTTATAGTGACCAATCACAGAGCGGCTTTAATCTTTAAAGTGGATTGTAGTAAATGAGATGTGTAATGTGATTGGTTACTGAGTGTAATAGAGACAGTGGAAAACAACATGAAGGCCGTAATATGTCGTTGTCTATAAGTCGCTCGTCTTCCACTTATTCTAATATTCTGTGGTATTTATCATGCAGCAAATAGCACGAAGGCTACAAACGCACAAGATTTAACTTTTCCTCCAAAGAAATGACTTTTTCGTGTGCTTTTCTTCTTGCAAAATAAAAATCCTGTCCAGCCGCATGCGTAGCAGTCTCGTAACAGTGACGTGACGTTTTCACGTATGTCTGGTCGCATTCCTGTAGACAGCGGCTGTCACTCAGCCAAAGCGATTGTCTAGTCGCAGCCGAAAGCGACTTTAGAAACCTGTCCTATGCGATTGTGTGACGATACGTAATATCCGGCGTGTCATAAACGCTTTCTTGTTGTCACAAATATTAATGTGATGATTCACAAACCGTATCTGTGCTATAACCTTTCCAGATAGACGTCCGGCTCTCTAATAGTCTGACGCTGCAATCACTTACATCAATATCATACTTTACCTATGGAGCGCTGCTCTGGATCTCGAGGCTGTGGGGAAAATTGTGGCAGAAAAATACCCAAATTTTTCCTTGTTTTTCGTCATGTATGGTGAAAATGGTGATTGGGCAAATTTTTAGTAATATTTTTTTTTTCAAAAACTGACAATATCCCTAAAATCCGTACTAAGGAAGCGTTCTCATTCAGATCAAGATCCTGAAGCAGCATTGTCCAAAAGAGAAGGGATACGGTGTATATTCTGGGCAGCATCTTCTAGACCAATGCTGCTCAGAGTATGAGGCATGCGAGACCAAATCTACTTCAGAAAGGCCAACAACGGATTTTGACCGACTTTAGGCCATTACTCATAAATCCAAGCACAAGGTCTGTGGGATCTTCTAATATTTGTTATCCATGGCCTCCTTCCTTCTAATATCAATTTTTAAAAACATGCTAATTAACCCAATGGGCTAGTCTATCCCCTCTGTGATCTGGCTTCACAGACTGTTACACTGTCTGCAGCGAGCCCTTCCTGCTGCAGCTGGGAGGGGAGACATTGTAAGTCTATAAATCCTGATCACTGGGTGGCTAGGGGAGCCCCCAAGGCTCCATAAAATAATTTTAGAAGTTGATTTCAGAAGGACGGAGACCATGGATAACGCATATAAGAAGATTACCACAGCCATGGTGCCCGGATCTATGAGTAACTGCCCCTCAGTGGCACCTGAGTTAGTATATTATTGTTCATTAGCACATGCACGAAATTGTCAGGAATACCCAAATTAAGTTTTCCCCGCAATAGCAATGAGATAGACCCGTAAATAGATGTAATACGGACCTCTATGACCGGTTCTAATGTGATGTTGTATATGGTTAGCACTTTCTGTACGTGATATACATACATATATATTGGTAATGGAGTCTTGTAGAAGATGGAGGACGCGCCCCATCCCAGGAGCCATAGGGAGCCATAAGGCATCCCCATATCTAGTCCTATAGATAATATACAGGCGGTCCCCTACTTAAGGACACCCGACTTACAGACAACCCATAGTTACAGACAACCCCTGTGACCTCTGGTGAAGTCTCTGGATACTTTACTATAGTCCCAGACGCAATGATCAGCTGTAAGGTGTCTGTAATGAAGCTTTATTGATAATCCTTGCTCCCATTACAGCAAAAATTGTTTAAACTCCAATTGTCACTGGGGCCAAAACATTTTTTGTCTGGATCTACAATTATAAAGTATACAGTTTCGACTTGCATACAAATTCAACTTAAGAACAAACCTCCAGACCCTATCTTGTATGTAACCCGGGGACTGCCTGTATTATATTCAGTGTCCTATTGGTTTTGTTTCGGCCCAGTATCTTTACATTACCTGGGGGGCTGGAGGTGCCCAATCTCTGCAGAATATTTTTCTCTGTAAACACTTTCGGAACGATATTTATTTTGCTGTGGGTTTTTTTTTTTTTTTTGTAACTTTTTATTTTTCTGCTTTAATTTTTAATTTGTGCAGCAGGACAAGTGGCTTATCTCTTCATATCCTGCCCTAAGCGGATTTGCATCGACTTGACTAGAGAACGCGGCTCGTATTCTGTTTACCTAAAGATTCAGCAGTTTTCATCCTCTATTTATATAATCCAATTTAATGTGGGGTTTTATAATAACCTTGTTGAATAATTTAATCCGATAGAGATTACGGGATGCGCGTGGTGAGCGCATGGATTGAGTCTACACAACGTGACACATAATTATCCGGTCACAACCTCAACACTTTTAGATTGAATTTTGTCTTTTTTTGGATCCTTTTTTCAATTTCCTGCGCTTTGAGGTATAAGGAGTCGGGGACATCGCTGTCCCGCCAGTCTGGGCTAATATTTCTAAAACGGATTTGGAATCTACAAGTTCTCCTTCTGATTTCATTTACTTCTAGCGGCAGAACATTCTATATGATATACATTAAATGACCAATGTCACCAACTTTTACCCCATTAAACTACCAGCCCCCTCAGGTAGGGTATAAAATGCCCCTTTGTTTTAGATGTCCCTCTTTTATGCAAAGTCTCACAGTTTAGCTATAAAAAAAATCTCTTCCAAAGTCGTATGCAAATGAGCGAAGAGTCTTGTGTTTCTTAAAAGGAGTCACTGACTTTTGTGACTCCGCTCACATTCCTAACTATGTATTTAACTGCCTGTATCTCCAGCTCTGTAGATCACAGTCCTGATGTGTCCTGAAAGAGCAATTCCTTATCTTTAATATGATACCAGTAACATGGTTCTAGCGGCTACAGAGCCTAAGATATGGCCATGTGATTAACTTCATCATCTAGAAGTGACTCCACTCATGACTCTTCTGAGCTCATTTGCATATGACTTGGGAGGAGATTTTAATTTTATAGGTTAATGGGCGAGATTTCACATAAGAAAGGATAGTTATACCTCCCTGAGGGGGCTGCTAGCTTAGAGGTGTAAACGCTGATGACAGATTCCCTTTCAAGGGTCGATGTAGATGCCAAATATTTAGCTTTAGTATTGCTCTAAAAACCTGAGCAGATCCGAGGCTTGTGAGTCTTTGGGACTGCGGGGAATCTATGAGCTGCAGTCCGTGTATTTCTAGCTCCAGGCTCCTTCCATTAGTGAGATTGTCTCTGGGGGAACCTTCTCACCTGCAGACGCCATTAGTGGACCCCGGGTGAAGGACCCTCAGAACACGTCCTGTGCATTAGTCTTCAGTCAGGTCTGTGAATGTCTCTTTATCCTTTACTTGTACTTTACCCTCAGATGAGTCGTCAGATTAACCTTGCGAGGCGCCAGGGAGCCTCATCCTGCAGAATCCATGTGCAGCATCATTCAGTGTATGAAAATGTAACGAGAGCTGGAAATTATTGTAGTGCAAATTATCAAAATCTACCTACCTACCTACAATATCCACAGCACAGGCGACCTCCGGCTTATTCGGGCTCCGATCCGTATGATAAGAGGGTCTTGTGCTCCCCTGTAATGTCGCCAGCTTTTACTCCACAAAATTTTTGATGAGATTCTGTAATATCCTATTCTGACATTTGTTACTTGTTAGTTTAGCTAGAACTGAAAAAAATCTCATCCAACGTTATGTGAAAATGAGCAGAGAATAGTCACTTTTTGCATGAGATGAGTCACTTTTAGACTGGTATCTTATTACCGTTAATGTCTTCTTTCAAATTGCTTCAGGATTGTTCCATTGGTGCAGAGCTATAGATACAGGCGGGTGAAGACATTGGGAAGGAGGATTTATGTGTGTGAGGACGTCCCTGCCTTTCAATGGCCGCCAGATACAGCAGAACGACAAACCTGATGCAGAAAGATTGGAAGTTTTAATATGACACCAATAACCTTGATCTAGGTACCACAGAGCCCAAGATAAATGACGCTCCACCTCCAGGACTCTTCTCAGCTCATTTGCATATGGATTTGGAGGTCATTTCCATAAGAGTTAGAACATAAGAAGGGATTCTAGGAAGTATATGTCATATCCTGAGGGCGCTGGCAGTCCCTGAAATAATGGCCCACGCGCTGTGACTCGCTTCAACCCCTACTGCATCCATCCTATAGGATTATATAGGGGGTCCATCCCCCAGGGACTTCATGTGGCTGAGCCCCTCCGTCCCCCAGGGACTTCATGTGGCTGAGCCCCTCCATCCCCCAGGGACTTCATGTGGCTGAGCCCCTCCATCCCCCAGGGACTTCATGTGGCTGAGCCCCTCCGTCCCCCAGGAACTTCATGTGCCTGAGCCCCTCCATCCCCCAGGGACTTTATATGGCTGAGCCCCTCCATCCCCCAGGGACTTTATATGGCTGAGCCCCTCCATCCCCCAGGGACTTCATATGGCTGAGCCCCTCCATCCCCCAGGGACTTCATGTGCCTGAGCCCCTCCGTCCCCCAGGGACTTCATATGGCTGAGCCCCTCCATCCCCCAGGGACTTCATGTGCCTGAGCCCCTCCGTCCCCCAGGGACTTCATGTGGCTGAGCCCCTCCGTCCCCCAGGGACTTCATGTGGCTGAGCCCCTCCGTCCCCCAGGGACTTCATGTGGCTGAGCCCCTCCGTCCCCCAGGGACTTCATGTGGCTGAGCCCCTCCGTCCCCCAGGGACTTCATGTGGCTGAGCCCCTCCGTCCCCCAGGGACTTCATGTGGCTGAGCCCCTCCGTCCCCCAGGGACTTCATGTGGCTGAGCCCCTCCGTCCCCCAGGGACTTCATGTGGCTGAGCCCCTCCGTCCCCCAGGGACTTCATGTGACTGAGCCCCTCCGTCCCCCAGGGACTTCATATGGCTGAGCCCCTCCGTCCCCCAGGGACTTCATGTGGCTGAGCCCCTCCGTCCCCCAGGGACTTCATGTGGCTGAGCCCCTCCGTCCCCCAGGGACTTCATGTGGCTGAGCCCCTCCATCCCCCAGGGACTTCATGTGGCTGAGCCCCTCCGTCCCCCAGGGACTTCATGTGGCTGAGCCCCTCCGTCCCCCAGGGACTTCATATGGCTGAGCCCCTCCATCCCCCAGGGACTTCATGTGGCTGAGCCCCTCCATCCTCTTTCTCTTCTATATGATGAAGGTTTCCCTGTGACTCTGTGTGACGGCAGGTATTAGCTCTTACACAGGGACCCCCCTCTCTGCCGCCACCCCCCCCCCCACCATTATTCTTGAAGTTTTACGCATTCCTTTACGATTCGCCCCTTTTCTGTTTCATCCGGCCGCGTCTATTGAGCTGAAGTTCCGCTTCAGGGTGTGTGACCCCAAATGGCTTTTGTTGGCTGTGAAATGACTGGGGGCGTTGTGTGGGGTGTAGATACAAAGCTCTTTATGGGGGAGGCTGGTGCGTGGCCCCCACGGTCTGCGGAGTGAATTATCTGCGTCTTATAGACTGGATGTTGTTATTTTACAATGTTTTACGTCTTTTTTCTCCACCGTTTGTTTGCAGAATTCTCTTTATTGCTTCTCCTGTTTCACAGATTCCAGATGTAATTACTTCTGTTTTGTGCGTTTAGGTGAAGCAATTATCAGGGGTATCTCATCCTGTAGGATCTTCCAGATGGGAATAGTGTAGGATCCCCGGCTTCTCCGCTATTCTGTATCCCAGTCTGTTACCTTGTAGCTGTCGTGCGTCATTAGGTTTACACTATGAAGTAGCGGATCGCTGCGTTTTCGTAGCGACCGGTCACCTGTATCTGCTAATTTACCAGGACTGGGGTCACCCATGGGTGCAAATCAAAGGTACAATACACAGCAGTGGAGAATTATATGTAAATTAACCTCATATTCTGATGGCGGACAGAATTGGCGCTGCTCGCCTGTACCTGCTGATGGCTTCTAGGGGAAGTGCCTGTGCCTGACCTCTAGTGCTGCTGCCTTCTTACCCCGGCCGGGTGCTCGTCTATTTTCATTGCAATCAGTGCAGACCCCCTCTCCATCCAGAAAGTCATTGGGGGTCTGTAGATCTCTGTTCCCAAGGTAGAGGCAGGGCCCAGGGGTGGGATATGCCATGAAAACTTTTAAACCCCATTTAACCCCCTCCTCCCCGGTTTCCATCATATTTGTTTCTTCGAACCCCGCGGTGGATGACACTGGGGTCTTGACTTTCCAGGGTCCTAAACTTGTATTCGTTATATGTGACCTACGTGTATCCATTCCTAGAAAAGTGTAAAGCTATAGGTGAATATCAATTTTCAGAACTTAAAGGGATGATGTAAGATTTATACCAGGATGTATGTTATAGAAGAACCCCCAGAATAATCCTGCCTGATGCCTTCTATCACCAGAGGGAGGGGACATAGATTTGGGGTAAGGATATAACTTGAGTGGGTGCAGGGGTTGAGCTGTATCTAGGCCTGGGAGCCATGGGGACCCTCTGTGTGGAGGATCGCACTATGAATGGTTTGGGTGCCTGGTACAGATTTAACATTAAGGTCCAGCCTCTTTAACTTAAAGGGGTTGTACAAAGTTCTATCCAAAGTATAGGGGATAACAGGTTGATCGGTGGGGGTCCTACTGCTGAATTATGAGAATGGTAGCACTAGAAATGGTTGGAAATCACCAAGCACAACGCTCGGGTATCTCCGACACTAGCATAGACTGGGAATAACAGAGAGTACAGCGCTGTGCTCAGCAATTCCCACCACTCCAATCATAGCATGTGTCTTGATTGGAGCGGCAGGACACAGGCTTGACCTGACACTCCACCCATAGTGAGAACGGATTGTGTTCTTGGGTGGGACCCTCATTAATCGGCTTATTATCTCCCATCGTCATTACAAACCCCTTTAACCCTCTTCTAATGTCTCCCGAATATCTTGGTACTTGGACCGATTTCTGAATTTGGATATAAAGGGTGCAGTCACACCCTGGGGGCCCATAATTGTGGGCTTTGTCCTGATTTGCGCTGATACTGTAGAATATCCCGGTTCTTATTCAGACCCATATTCACATCACGTTCCTAAATTTCCTTCTTTTTTTTGCTTGTTCTCCTTCCCCCTGTTCTGGTAGTACTCGGGCGTAGAGTCTGTTCTGCTTTCAGGGTTATTATTTGGGAGGGGAGAGGCGCACGGGGCGAGAGTTCCTCTTGTTTTATCTGCTGGGCGGCTAATAACAGTTCCCACATATATCCTACAATGCAAGAAACTCCCTGCCGGGATAAATAAGGAGCGATGGAGATGGTCTCTGCGGGCGCTCCGGCACGGATTATATAGCAATGTGCGGCAGGAAACCGCGTGTCTTTGTTCTCGAGTCTTTGCATCCTTATGGATGGGCTCGTACCCGCATGGTATCTATAGGTGACTCCTGTAATATTCTGCCCACCCCTGGTCACCCATAGATACCTGCAGTTACTGGAGCAGGAACTGGATACATTGTTGCAGTTGGATTAGAGGTTTTAGTGTTTGGAAACTTGATGTTACTTTGTTTCATGTTGACTTCTTCTTCTTCTCTGTGTGGATGGATCTTGTGTAAATGTTTATATGGAGCATCACATGTTATTCCAGGATAAGAATAAAGATATCCACAGAATAGGCTCCACATATAAGGATGATCAGAACCCCACAGACCCAACGTGATAGCAGACAGCGCCATTCTAAGCACAGTGTCTGAACCCAGTCACTGCAGCGTGGCCACCATTCACTGTGCAGTTACCTGGTGTGACCACTGTGCCTGAGCGGAGCTGTCTGCTTCCTGCCTTGTTCTGTTTATTAGTTTCTTAGCAGGGATTATTGGGGGGCTGGGTGTGGGACCCCCACTGATTTCCAGTATCGATGACTCCTCCTTTGCAGGCCTCTCTGTGTTGGGGAGTGTAAACCTCGCTGCTATTACTCTCTAGTTTTCTATGTTATCTGCCTCCTCCGGAGCTTCTGTCTGTCTTGTTTGCAAAATGGAATTCAGCTGCGATTTCAGTGTGAAAAGTAGATTTCAAGTGACGTTAACGCTTTACACCAGCTGAGAAGAGGACATTTACCTGATTACATTGTGTTTACAAAATGAGGATGATATCGCAATGTTTATATGTATGTTGACAAATAAATGTGTTGCCACATATGTTAACGCAGTTACAATGTTTTGTAAACACAATGTTAACAGTAATGTAGCCAGGCAAATCTCCTCTTCTCAGCTGTTGTGATGGGAAGGAGGGCGAATAAGAGCCAAAGGGAAGGATGAGATGTAACAGTTACTTTTATTCTGGATTTATACAAAGTTTGTTGAACCATTAGTAACGATTTGCGCTTCCCCTGGGCCCTGATAAGTAATAGAAATAGATTTGGTTGGGGTTTGTTTTTGTCCCCTAATAACTAGTAGAAGATGTCCGGTGACCTTGTGATTTGGGGAGGGATGGGAAGTTGCGCTGGTTCCTCTCTGTTTGTACCACACACTCCATTAAATCCTCGTTCTGAATTTGCCGGAGCACAATGTGGTTTGTGTTAATCTCCCGGCCGCTATTTATCCGGAGCGGCTCCACTTCATCCCCTGTTCCTGCCTATTGTATGTGGAGTGGGGGCCTCTGCGGGCGGGGAGGGAGGGGGCTGTGTATGGCGGCCATGCACCTATAGATGGATGTATAGAGCTGCTGTGTATGTGTCATCCTCTCCATGGCAGCAGTATGTGGCGGGCACAGGGAGATGCCAGGCCGGGCACGGAGGGGACAAAGAATGTTGGAGTTTGAGCCGTTCCTGGACGCGATGTGACTGCAGAGCATCATTAGGAACAGGAGGCTTTGTGCGAGGGGCATGTAGGCCGGCAACCGCCCCCAGGAACGGGGGAAGGGGGAGGATTCAGGCTTTCCCAAAATTTGTACCAGTTATTCTTAAAATGAAGGAATTAATTGGTGTCAGGTGAGCGCCAAATCCCTGCGGACGTGCACCTGTCCACCATGCCTGTAATGGAGCAGCAGTGGGAGAATGATAATAATATAATAATTATTCTTTATTTATATAGCGCACGCAAAGACCGCAGCGCTGCACAGAATTTGCCAGATCAGTCCCTGTCCCCAGGGGCTCACAATCTAATCACCTACCAGTATGTTTTGGAGTGTGGGAGGAAACCGGAGGACCCGGAGGAAACACACGCAAACACAGAGAGAACTCTTTGCAGATGTTCACCTGGGTGGGATTTGAACCTAGGACCCCAGCGCTGCAAGGCTGTAATACTAACCACTGAGCCACCGTGTTGCCCTCCCGTGTTGGGAGCAGCACTGGATATGTAAATGCTGTAACAGTCCAATAGTCTGGAAATGATCGGGACTACGAGGCCTCCTCCAGTCCTTCCACCATATGTATATATGTATATATGTATCCGCCTTCAGGTATCTCCTATGTTCCAGCCGTGTCAAAGGTGATTCTTCCTTTATTGTAGAATGATATTAAAATCCAAAGCGTGAATCTTAGCCGGCGCGTTTCAAGCAGTCAGACCTATATATGGGGCTGCACGCTATATGGGGCTGCACGCTATATGGGTCTGCACGCTATATGGGTCTGCACGCTATATGGGGCTGCACGCTATATGGGGCTGCACGCTATATGGGGCTGCACGCTATATGGGGCTGCACGCTATATGGGGCTGCACGCTATATGGGTCTGCACGCTATATGGGGCTATATGGACCAAGAAGAAATTTGAAATGGGGAAATGAGGAATTCTGTAACTAGTACGATGGAAACCTTTAGGCTCGGGTGCCCTGGAAAGGGCATGAGAAATCCTTGTGGGTGAGGGCTGTCAGGGATGGGCAAGGAGTTCATTCTCCTTATGGAAGTGGGCAGAGTTTTACTGTGGATACTAAGTAAGGAATATGCAAATAAATTCTCCAGGGTGTGAAGAAAAGCGAAGCCTCCAGTTCTACGTTAAGCGGCTCCATCAATATCTGACTTTCAAGAAGCCTATGCGGTCTCAAAAAGAAGTCACTGGCAACTGTAGAAACTGATCTTAATGATGCTGTAACATATTGTCAGTACAGTGTAGAGAACTGGTCTGGCAAGGTCAGAGGCCATGGACTTGGGTCAGGAAGGAACTCATTCTTCTTATCTGGTTGGGAGGCCCTGGACTTGGGTCAGGAAGGAATTCATTATTGTCTAGGTAAGAGGCCAAGGACTTGGGTCAGGAAGCAACTCATTATTGTCTAGGTCAGAGGCCAAGGTCTTGGCAAGTAGCTAAGAGAAGGTGATGTGCCTGTGGGCCTGGATGGGACCTTCTCTGCAATGATCCATAGATGATGATAAGCTCCGCATTGCTCTGGGGTTTTGCCGGAAGTTCTGCTGCTAATCTTCTGGATTACGGAGATAAAACGCTCAGACTTTGGTGTCGCTTCACTAAACAACAAAATCCTATAAAACCATAAAAAGTGATTATATCCGGAGCGTAATAAACACTGGAGCCCTTCCCCGGGACATGAGAGCCCTTCCCATCACAGAGCGGCCGCGGTGCGAAGCCTCGGGCCGTGCGGCTACTGGAGGATAAAGTCCGATCTTCACGACGTTTACTATAATTTTCTCTGGAATTGGAGGATTTATGGAGCGGTAACTTTTTAGTTTTTCTTTCTCTCTCTGTAACGGCCGAGAGAAACTATTGATTTACTATAGCGCAAGGCGTAACGGGGGGAGCGAGCGCTGCTGGTGCACGCTGGGACCGACTGGTGCACGCTGGGACCGACTGGTGCACGCTGGGACCGACTGGTGCACGCTGGGACCGACTGGTGCACGCTGGGACCGACTGGTGCACGCTGGGACCGACTGGTGCACGCTGGGACCGACTGGTGCACGCTGGGACCGACTGGTGCACGCTGGGACCGACTGGTGCACGCTGGGACCGACTGGTGCACGCTGGGACCGACTGGTGCACGCTGGGACCGACTGGTGCACGCTGGGACCGACTGGTGCACGCTGGGACCGACTGGTGCACGCTGGGACCGACTGGTGCACGCTGGGACCGACTGGTGCACGCTGGGACCGACTGGTGCACGCTGGGACCGACTGGTGCACGCTGGGACCGACTGGTGCACGCTGGGACCGACTGGTGCACGCTGGGACCGACTGGTGCACGCTGGGACCGACTGGTGCACGCTGGGACCGACTGGTGCACGCTGGGACCGACTGGTGCACGCTGGGGTAGGGGGACAGGAAGCGATAAGCTGGGAACACGGGCCGACTACATTACACGAAAATCCTATAATCGCTCCCCCTCCACCATGAGAGGACGCGGCCGCTGGTGCAGGGAGAAAATCATCTCCACGAATATAAACACAGAATTTTCCCTAAAATCTCTAGGAAATAATTAAGACTCCTGTGAATCCAATTAGTTTCCTAGAACCCAGGAGCCTTCCTCTCCCTGTACACGAGGGGTGTTATCTATCCAGCGCCCCAGACCACCAGGGGTAATAACACGTTACCGGCTAGTACCAGGTATAAGATGTCATCCTCCATCAGTAGGGATCACCCTCCTGGTCCTGGTGTCAGGTGCACCCTCCGGCTAGTACCAGGTATAAGATGTCATCCTCCATCAGTAGGGATCACCCTCCTGGTCCTGGTGTCAGGTGCACCCTCCGGCTAGTACCAGGTATAAGATGTCATCCTCTATCAGTAGGGATCACCCTCCTGGTCCTGGTGTCAGGTGCACCCCCCCCCGGCTAGTACCAGGTATAAGATGTCATCCTCTATCAGTAGGGATCACCCTCCTGGTCCTGGTGTCAGGTGCACCCCCCCCCCCCCCCGGCTAGTACCAGGTATAAGATGTCATCCTCTATCAGTAGGGATCACCCTCCTGGTCCTGATGTCAGGTGCCCCCCCCCCGGCTAGTACCAGGTATAAGATGTCATCCTCTATCAGTAGGGATCACCCTCCTGGTGTCAGGTGCACCCCCCCCCCGGCTAGTACCAGGTATAAGATGTCATCCTCTATCAGTAGGGATCACCCTCCTGGTCCTGGTGTCAGGTGCACCCCCCACCCCCCGGCTAGTACCAGGTATAAGATGTCATCCTCCATCAGTAGGGATCACCCTCCTGGTCCTGATGTCAGGTGCCCCCCCCCGGCTAGTACCAGGTATAAGATGTCATCCTCTATCAGTAGGGATCACCCTCCTGGTCCTGATGTCAGGTGCCCCCCCCACCCCCCGGCTAGTACCAGGTATAAGATGTCATCCTCCATCAGTAGGGATCACCCTCCTGGTCCTGATGTCAGGTGCCCCCCCCCGGCTAGTACCAGGTATAAGATGTCATCCTCTATCAGTAGGGATCACTCCTCCTGGTCCTGGTGCCAGGTGTTTGGTCTTCTCTCCTGTCATATAATTACCGATGTTTCATCACCTCTGCTGTACTGGTGGCGGCTGCTGACACCTGACGTCTCCTGTGAGGATTGTAATTACCTGGTGTCAGGAGGCAGCGGCGGCTCCGGGGAGGATTAGTAACTACTCGACCCAGGCTGATATCTAGAAATCTAGTTCTGAATATTCCTTATATTCCTGTTACACTGTACAGTGTAATACAGAAAGGGGAGCGTTACACTGTACATACACAGGATACTACAGAGAGAGGAGCGTTACACTGTACATACACAGGATCCGTCCTACAGAGAGAGGAGCGTTACACTGTACATACACAGGATCCTATAGAGAGGGGAGCGTTACACTGTACATACACAGTTTCCTACAGTGAGAGGAGCGTTACACTGTACGTACACAGCATCCTACAGAAAGGGGAGCGTTACACTGTACATACACCGCATCCTACAGAGAGCGGAGCGTTACACTGTACGTACACAGCATCCTACAGAAAGGGGAGCGTTACACTGTACATACACCGCATCCTACAGAGAGCGGAGCGTTACACTGTACATACACAGGATCCTACAGTGAGAGGAGCGTTACACTGTACATACACAGGATCCGTCCTACAGTGAGAGGAGCGTTACACTGTACATACACAGGATCCTACAGTGAGAGGAGCGTTACACTGTACATACACAGGATCCTACAGTGAGAGGAGCGTTACACTGTACGTACACAGCATCCTACAGAAAGGGGAGCGTTACACTGTACATACACCGCATCCTACAGAGAGCGGAGCGTTACACTGTACGTACACAGCATCCTACAGAAAGGGGAGCGTTACACTGTACATACACCGCATCCTACAGAGAGCGGAGCGTTACACTGTACATACACAGGATCCTACAGTGAGAGGAGCGTTACACTGTACATACACAGGATCCGTCCTACAGTGAGAGGAGCGTTACACTGTACATACACAGGATCCTACAGTGAGAGGAGCGTTACACTGTACATACACAGGATCTGTCCTACAGTGAGAGGAGCGTTACACTGTACATACACAGGATCAGCCTTCTCCACCTTTAGACTGCGTCTTCTCTGCTCTGGCCGTCACTTCTGTCCATCCGGCAGTGACGTCACATGTTCCACTGATCGTCCCAGTCCTGACCCTTCAGGTCCGTTTGGGTTCCCTGTTTTTGCATAAGAGCTAAAAGCAGAGCAGATCCCGCCAGTCAGTGCTGGGTTTACAGTCCTTCATCCTGGTGGTCGTACAAAACGCCAAGATCGGCCAAAGCTACTGATTGTACTGGCTGCAGGTCCAAACTTTCCTCCCACAGCAGGGCGGGGGCATTCCCATGTGAGATGAGGGTAAGTGTTTTCGGGGGCTTTGAGGAATATCTGACATCTGCGGCTCCCATAGCCCCTCCATCTCCTCCATTACATTGGACACAAATCGCTTATAACTGAGAGTAACACGGGATCCGGGATCCACCCAATGAGGTGCAGCGCCGCGGGGAAGTCATCGCCCCCTTGGACTTTTCTATCTTTTGCCCATGAAAACAAGTCAGTCCCCATCCCTGATCAGCGGGGGCCGCAGTGCCGGGACCCCACAGATTGCAGTTCTACTATCTGGCTGCACCCCCTCTGCTCCGCGACCTTCACTGCGCCGTGCGTATAGACGTCTATGACATAACCGGCGCATCACACGTCTATGGCATCACACGTCTATGACATCACGCGTCTATGACATCACGCGTCTATGACATCACACGTCTATGACATCACCGGCAATCACACGTCTATGACATCACACGTCTATGACATCACACGGTGCCTGAAGATGGCGGCTCCTGGGGGTGTGACCTCCTCCCATAACTCGCGCTATATTGGGGGCTGTGGCGCGTCCTCTTATATAGGGGGATCTATAGATCTTATGATTTATTCTCTCACCCGTCTGTGACCCGTTGTGTATCCTGATCCGCACATGTAACACCCGGTCACTGGTGAAGGTGTTATCCCGGTGCAGGAGCCGCAGATCTCGTCCTAGGAGATCTGTACATGATGATGAGGCCCCCGCTCCTGTATGACCTGCCGTATCACCTACGTATCTCAGAGGAGATCTCTACTACTATACCTATATGTCTCCTGGCTATAGGCCAATGGCAGAGTCTCTTCTTGCTGTGACCCATGACCTCCGCTGTGACCCATGACCTCCGCTGTGACCCATGACCTCCGCTGGGATCCTTGTTATAACATTGGCAGCAACAGATCAGTTCTCCTACAGCGCCCCCGCAGGTGACATGGAGTATTACACATCCTGGAGGTTTGGGCATGTGGTTATATTATGTAGCAGCGCTGGCACCGAGCGCTCTGTCTGGTGCTTTATGGCAATGCTGCACTACACGAGGACTGCTATGGAGAGAAATCATTATACACACGTGTATATATATATATATATATATATATATATATATATATATATATATATATATATACACATACATATATATATACACACACTACCAGGGCCCGCAGAGAGTCGGGGCTGATCCTGGGAGAAAGCGTTTGAAGGCGTCTTCCATTATGCGGATACAATGTTATTAACCAAAGCTTCGGGGTCAGAGCGGCGACATCCGAACAATGTCACCATTAATGCGTCTCCCAATAAATCCGGGGTAACATAGTCACTCGGTAACTGCCCCCAAAATGACCATTTCCCTTTTATGAATTTTTCTCTGTCTTTTTGTAGAGGATTTTTCCTGGTGTTTTTTTTTCCTGGTGTTTTTGCAGAGGACTTTTCCTGGTGTTTTTTTTTCCTGGTGTTTTTGCAGAGGACTTTTCCTGGTGTTTTTTTTTCCTGGTGTTTTTGTAGAGGATTTTTCCTGGTGTTTTTTTTTCTCGGTCTTTTTGCAGAGGATTCTCCTGGGAATGTGGTAATAATTGATTGTTCCTATGACGGTAATGATGATTTATTGATCCCTTCTCCTCCCCGTCCGGCGCTTTCCGTGTACGATCCTCTGATTGTGCCGGATCAGGTCCTGACTCTTCCCATCCATCTGGTGTTTGGCATTTTTGCTGTGACTTTGCGGGGGAATTCCTGCCTTTTTTCCCCGGATCTCCCCGGGTTTCTATTGAGGATTAAACAAACAGCGGTTAATGTGGCGTCTGGACTCGTACAAGGATTGGGGCTCATCACAACCCGGCGCTGAGACGGAAACACGACATCCGTCATCCGAGAACAGATCCCTGGACGCCAGCGGATCATTATTAATAGGGAATGGATGTGGAACAGAACCAGGACGATCCCATTGTGTGCCGGCTCCAGCGCTCCCATTACTCACTGACCACGTAGAGCCAATAGGGCGACCACAAAGCGACAATCATGAGTCACAACATCTGCGAGGCCCGGATCCTACTGGGCCAGTGCTGGTTCCTCTTTGGAACCCAATTTAGAATCTTTGTGGCACCAAGGACACTTAATGTTACAGGAGCCGCCGGACATGGAGCTAGAAGAGGCGGGGCTTTCCTTATCCCATCCTGGAAAACTTAGCATATTTTCCCAGAATCCCCCCAGTGAAGCTCCTACATGACGGCCTTGATGGACTGTACACCCAGCACACTGACAGACCGGAGTGCGCCCCCTATTGTAGGTTATGTTCTTCTTTTACCTTCTTATACCCTAGTTTTTAAGAAGGCTTTAAAAATTATGCAAATGAGCCTTAGGGGCTCCAGGGTCCATTGACTCCTATGTTGGCTGGAGCTCCTTAGGCTCGTTTGCATAATTGTAAAAACCATTTAAAAAAAAATCAGGGCATAAGAAGATAAAAGAACATCATAACCTGCTAGAGGGGGCGCACCGGTCTGTCAGTGTGCTGGGTGTACAGTCCTTCATCCTGGTGGGGGATGTCTCCATCCGTAAGGAGAACTCTTACTTCCCGCTCCTTATCCAGAAGATGTGGGATGAGGCTCTGATTGGTGGGGACTGATCCCTAGAACTGACAATCGTTCCCGCTGGTTGGTGGAGGTCGCTCCATCATTTGTTTTGTCATGGATGTGCAGGAAAGGTCATCAACAACAAACCAGTATAAGGGCGCGTTCACGCGGGGGATGCGCACGGGGGATGCGCACGGGGGATGCACGCTGTGTGCTGCAGAGGAGGAGGAGGTGGCCCCTCCTCCCTCCATAGAAAACAGCTAAAAGATAGAGCATGTGTGGCACCGTGTCCTCGCCTTGCTGCTATCGCCGTCTATGGGGACGTACATGCGGCCATGTGAATGAACCCTAAGGAAGAGCGGCCATAGTGGTCGCTATACAGGGAGCTGCTCTTATAGTTCTGTGACTTTACGCTCTGGAAGTACACGATGTAATGTTATGTGTTCATCACTTTTTAGTCTTTTTGATCCTTGAGGTTCAGTGATTCTTCACCAAACAGTATGACATCTGCACGGCCTAGAGAGGAGCCCTTTAAGGGTGGTGTCACATGTGGCGTTTTAAACCTGTTTTCAGTCCTTTAAAAATCATGTGTGTTTTTGGAGATTTTTAATGAAGGTAATTGAGGAAAAACGGTCATAAACGCATAAGTTTTTAACGGACTGCTTAAAAATGGACTTAAACCGGGTTCAAACCCCACAAGTGACCCCAGGAGTAGTCAGGAGGCTGAAAATCATGACCTCTTGCAGCTGCGTTGCAGTACCTGTTCCAACCATGGTCAGGAGTGGCGCTGTGTTTGGACGTAAGCCGCCCTGGTTCTCATCCTCCAGATGGTCTCCCAGTATCCGCTGCTTGTGGGGAGGGGAATCGGGGCAGATTTAGTGTATTATGAGCGCACGTAGATGTCACGTAGATGTCTTTTAGCTCATATCATGTAGAGTAGAAAATGTACTATAGACGCCGCTGTCCGGATTACAGATTTCTGCCATTGGTCTAATGCGGGTGAACGAGGAATAAGAGGGGGTTTCCTGGACCCTGATAGTGATTTGCTGTTTGTAGCTGGAGGTGTCAGCACCGGATGGTTGGGGGTCTCGTACCTGAGCGCCCGTCATAGGAGACATCACTGCCGTCTCTTCTCCACTCGCCATGCACAGTGCCGTGCTCTGCTTAGTGGCGGTGCTCTGCATAGTGGCGGTGCTCTGCTTAGTGGCGGTGCTCTGCATAGTGGCGGTGCTCTGCTTAGTGGCGGTGCTCTGCATAGTGGCGGTGCTCTGCATAGTGGCGGTGCTCTGCATAGTGGCGGTGCTCTGCATAGTGGCGGTGCTCTGCATAGTGGCGGTGCTCTGCATAGTGGCGGTGCTCTGCATAGTGGCGGCGCTCTGCATAGTGGCGGCGCTCTGCATAGTGGCGGTGCTCTGCATAGTGGCGGTGCTCTGCATAGTGGCGGTGCTCTGCATAGTGGCGGTGCTCTGCATAGTGGCGGTGCTCTGCTTAGTGGCGGTGCTCTGCATAGTGGCGGTGCTCTGCATAGTGGCGGTGCTCTGCATAGTGGCGGTGCTCTGCATAGTGGCGGTGCTCTGCATAGTGGCGGTGCTCTGCATAGTGGCGGTGCTCTGCATAGTGGCGGTGCTCTGCTTAGTGGCGGTGCTCTGCATAGTGGCGGTGCTCTGCATAGTGGCGGTGCTCTGCATAGTGGCGGTGCTCTGCATAGTGGCGGTGCTCTGCATAGTGGCCGCGCTCTGCATAGTGGCCGCGCTCTGCATAGTGGCCGCGCTCCGCATAGTGGCCGCGCTCCGCATAGTGGCCGCGCTCCGCATAGTGGCCGCGCTCCGCATAGTGGCCGCGCTCCGCATAGTGGCCGTGCTCGGTACTGCAGCTCGGCTCCATTCACTTGAATAGGACTCTGGTCCCAGGATGGATGTCAGACCACAAGCCCAGGGAGGGGAAGTAAGCGGGCTGCCTAGTGTCTGACCCCATCAGTCTAATATCGCTGACCTGTGCCGATAATTACATCCCGGAAAAGCCGAACGAGCACAGTAATGATAATAAACATCTTTATGTCCTTGTGTCATTACCGCTACGTTATACCACTATATACTCCAGTGTCCTGCTATATACTCCAGTGTCCTGCTATATACTATATACTATACTCCTGCAGGTTATACCACTATATACTCCAGTGTCCCGCTATATACTCCGGTGTCCTGCTATATACTCCAGTGTCCTGCTATATACTCCGGTGTCCTGCTATATACTCCGGTGTCCTGCTATATACTCCGGTGTCCTGCTATATACTCCGGTGTCCTGCTATATACTCCGGTGTCCTGCTATATACTCCGGTGTCCTGCTATATACTCCGGTGTCCTGCTATATACTCCAGTGTCCTGCTATATACTCCAGTGTCCTGCTATATACTCCAGTGTCCTGCTATATACTCCAGTGTCCTGCTATATACTCCAGTGTCCTGCTATATACTCCAGTGTCCTGCTATATACTCCAGTGTCCTGCTATATACTCCAGTGTCCTGCTATATACTCCAGTGTCCTGCTATATACTCCAGTGTCCTGCTATATACTATACTCCTGCAGGTTATACCACTATATACTCCAGTGTCCTGCTATATACTATATACTATACTCCTGCAGGTTATACCACTATATACTCCAGTGTCCTGCTATATACTATATACTATACTCCTGCAGGTTATACCACTATATACTCCAGTGTCCTGCTATATACTACAGTGTCCTGCTATATACTATATACTATACTCCTGCAGGTTATACCACTATATACTCCAGTGTCCCGCTATATACTACAGTGTCCTGCTATATACTATATACTATACTCCTGCAGGTTATACCACTATATACTCCAGTGTCCTGCTATATACTCCAGTGTCCCGCTATATACTACAGTGTCCTGCTATATACTATATACTCCAGTGTACTGCTATATACTATATACTATATACTATACTCCTGTATACTATACTACTATATACTCCAGTGTCCTGCTATATACTAGTGTCCTGCTATATACTATACTACTATATACTCCAGTGTCCTGCTATATACTACGGTGTCCTATATACTCCAGTGTCCTGCTATATACTCCGCTGTCCTATATGCTCCAGTGTCCTGCTATATACTCCGCTGTCCTATATACTCCAGTGTCCTGCTATATACTCCAGTGTCCTGCTATATACTCCAGTGTCCTGCTATATACTAGTGTCCTGCTATATACTCCAGTGTCCTGCTATATACTAGTGTCCTGCTATATACTCCAGTGTCCTGCTATATACTAGTGTCCTGCTATATACTCCAGTGTCCTGCTATATACTATACTGCTATATACTCCAGTGTACGGCTATATACTATATACTATACTCCTGTATACTATACTACTATATACTCCAGTGTCCTGCTATATACTCCAGTGTCCTGCTATATACTAGTGTCCTGCTATATACTCCAGTGTCCTGCTATATACTATACTGCTATATACTCCAGTGTCCTGCTATATACTATACTGCTATATACTCCAGTGTCCTGCTATATACTATACTGCTATATACTCCAGTGTCCTGCTATATACTATACTGCTATATACTCCAGTGTCCTGCTATATACTATACTGCTATATACTCCAGTGTCCTGCTATATACTATACTGCTATATACTCCAGTGTCCTGCTATATACTACAGTGTCCTGCTATATACTACAGTGTCCTGCTATATACTACAGTGTCCTGCTATATACTGCAGTGTCCTGCTATATACTGCAGTGTCCTGCTATATACTACAGTGTCCTGCTATATACTAGTGTCCTGCTATATACTCCAGTGTCCTGCTATATACTATACTGCTATATACTCCAGTGTCCTGCTATATACTATACTGCTATATACTCCAGTGTCCTGCTATATACTCCAGTGTCCTGCTATATACTCCAGTGTCCTGCTATATACTCCAGTGTCCTGCTATATACTCCAGTGTCCTGCTATATACTCCAGTGTCCTGCTATATACTCCAGTGTCCTGCTATATACTCCAGTGTACGGCTATATACTACAGTGTCCTGCTATATACTAGTGTCCTGCTATATACTCCAGTGTCCTGCTATATACTCCAGTGTCCTGCTATATACTCCAGTGTCCTGCTATATACTATACTGCTATATACTCCAGTGTACGGCTATATACTATATACTATACTCCTGTATACTATACTACTATATACTCCAGTGTCCTGCT
The DNA here is from genome assembly GCF_040894005.1 of Engystomops pustulosus. Taxonomy (NCBI): domain Eukaryota; kingdom Metazoa; phylum Chordata; class Amphibia; order Anura; family Leptodactylidae; genus Engystomops; species Engystomops pustulosus. The sequence continues at coordinate 104,491,888 of NC_092420.1, read as the reverse complement.
ATATACTCCAGTGTCCTGCTATATACTAGTGTCCTGCTATATACTCCAGTGTCCTGCTATATACTATACTGCTATATACTCCAGTGTCCTGCTATATACTATACTGCTATATACTCCAGTGTCCTGCTATATACTATACTGCTATATACTCCAGTGTCCTGCTATATACTATACTGCTATATACTCCAGTGTCCTGCTATATACTATACTGCTATATACTCCAGTGTCCTGCTATATACTATACTGCTATATACTCCAGTGTCCTGCTATATACTCCAGTGTCCTGCTATATACTCCAGTGTCCTGCTATATACTATACTGCTATATACTCCAGTGTCCTGCTATATACTCCAGTGTCCTGCTATATACTAGTGTCCTGCTATATACTAGTGTCCTGCTATATACTCCAGTGTCCTGCTATATACTATACTGCTATATACTCCAGTGTCCTGCTATATACTCCAGTGTCCTGCTATATACTATACTCCTGTAGGTTATGCTGCATTTTTAGGGCTTTTGTTCGCTTTAGGTTTGTAGGTTTTCTTTTGGGGAAGGGGGGGGGGGGGGATTTTCCAGCTCCCCCCGTACAATGGGATATTCCGGCTGTTGCTGGGGGGTGCACGCTCCTCCCTCCAGCATAATCCTGGGATAACCTTTTTCCCTCTCGGGGGTCTCCTCTGGCTCCGGCGGCCGGTTAATCCCGATCATCTCCTGATTATCTGGGAGCCTCGGATCGGGGGCTGTCACATAGGCCGGACCCCCGCACACAGATGGCCGCCAGTTATGTACGGCCTCGGCCTCTTCTCGGGGGTCTCCTGCCAATTCAGGGTCTGCGTTATGGAGAGGACATCATAAGGACATGAACTAATGTACAAGCCCCCCGTGACCTGATAATGACCTGATGAGCGGGGGGAAAGGGGGACTGTGCACGGGTCACGCTCATGAGTGGGGGTCACATTGACGGGAGCGGGGGGGTACTCGTTGTCTGGGGGGGGGCGCGTTGTGACATATGTCTCCTGTCATTAGGAGATCTCGTTACCATGACTGTAGTTTGTACCGCGCTCCTGCAGCGGCCACGATCTACGTAAAGTTTGTTACAGTTAAAGGTTCTGTATCTGATATTAAAGGGAATGTGTCGCTCTAACGGCCATGAAGACTGCAGCAAATATTTGGGCATCAGCCCTGAAGAGATGTGTGATCAGAGCTCTGTGACATGTGGATTTACATTCCAGGATTGTAGCTGTACTGTGTCCTGACACTGCTGTGCTCTCGGCTCTCGGCAGCCAGTGTTTGGTATTGTCCCTGGTTATCTGTTGTTTATTGTGTTTATTTGGTTAGTAGCAGCAGGACTGTGATTTATATTCCAGGATTGTAGCTGTACTGTGTCCTGACACTGCTGTGCTCTCGGCTCTCTGCAGCCAGTGTTTGGTATTGTCCCTGGTTATCTGTTGTTTATTGTGTTTATTTGGTTAGTAGCAGCAGGACTGTGATTTATATTCCAGGATTGTAGCTGTACTGTGTCCTGACACTGCTGTGCTCTCGGCTCTCTGCAGCCAGTGTTTGGTATTGGCCCTGGTTATCTGTTGTTTATTGTGTTTATTTGGTTAGTAGCAGCAGGACTGTGATTTATATTCCAGGATTGTAGCTGTACTGTGTCCTGACACTGCTGTGCTCTCGGCTCTCTGCAGCCAGTGTTTGGTATTGTCTCTGCTTATCTGTTATTTATTGTGTTTATTTGGTTAGTAGCAGCAGGACTGTGATTTATATTCCAGGATTGTAGCTTCTCCCAGTGCACTGGAGTCTCATCCTGACACTGCTGTGCTCTTGGCTGTGGATTCTTACTCCGGATTGTGTCCCTTTCATTGAGCCCTGGGACATCTGTACATCGACTTCCAGCAATGTCTGTGATGCACATTACGGCTCTATAGGATGTAACGTACAACAGCATCATGTGACCCGTGGTCTTTCAGTCCTTCATGAAAACAGCGCCGCACTTGTCTGTAGGTCAGATCTGGAATTGCAGCTCTACTTGCATTAAAATAAATCCTAATGGACAACGATTCGGGACACATCCGGTTCTGCACAAGTCGCTCCTTTACGGTTCTCCTTGTCCAAGGACGTGACCCGATAGTCTGACAATGTGTGCGAGTTCTGACAGTCCTGACCCAGTAGGATCACATCCAGGACCACGGAGAAGTCCCGTTACATGAAGAGGCTCCTGTGACATTTGGGAGGAGGTTCCTGAGGAAGGAGCCGGGCGTCTCAGCGGAGGCCGTGGAAGTTTAGCGCGGAGTTACATACGTCGTCAAGAGCCGCAGATCGTCCGGTGCCGGAGCCTTCATGTCCTGGAGAGAATTCCTATAGAAATGAGAAGTGAGAAGTATCATAGAGCCGCGCACCATAGAGCCGCGCACCATAGAGCCGCGCACCATAGAGCCGCGCACCATAGAGCCGCGCACCATAGAGCCGCGCACCATAGAGCCGCGCACCATAGAGCCGCGCACCATAGAGCCGCGCACCATAGAGCCGCGCACCATAGAGCCGCGTCCACACCGAGCAGCAAGACGCAGATCCCCCCCTCTGTTCTGGCCCAGGGAGAAACTGGTCACTAAGGGAGAGAAGACGTGAAACCGTTGTCCCCCCGCGGCAGATCTCTGGATATTATCCGTGTTCTTCTCGGTCCTTGTTCTGATCCGGTGACAAGACTCGGACCCTTCTGCCCGGGACAAATGTCTGGGGGATAATTATGTTTCCTCCCAATTACAGAAGCCGCGCAGATGGCGACGCGGACGTTTTTGGCTTCCAGTATAACTCGGCGTTCCTGCGGATATTTGGGGATGACTCTGCAGGAGACCCTATGGATGGATGAGGAGCGGTCACCGGGTCCTGGGTGGTCCCTGGGTGGTCCCTATTGTTTCCCCTAATTACAGGGATGGTCCCTGGGTGGTCCCTATTGTTTCCCCTAATTACAGGGATGTCCCCCGGGGGTGGGGGGTGGGTGTCATCTCTCCTTGCAGCTGCCTTGGGATGAGTTCATATACAGCGGCTCAGGGGGGATGACATTGTGTGCTGGGGGTCCTGTGCCCTCTGACGGATAAACATTGGACAACCCCTTTAATGCGGCTCCAGTCCGTGGTACCCGGTACAGGCCGTATAGAGGGTATAGCGTCCGCATGGTGAACCCATGTCCAGGATCGGTACTGACCCGGTGACCCCTATAAATAAATGAAAGGAAGGCGATTAGTTACTACGGGCGACGTCTTGTGTTCCGCATTCTGATTACTACGTGTCCCCCATCGTCTTTAGGGTACATTCACACAGCGGTATGCCCGCCGTGCGGGCATACCGCCGTGTGCTGGAGAGGAGGAGGAGGCAGCCCCTCCTCCCTCCATAGAGAATAGCGGCGCACGGCCGCACACACGATAGAGCATGCTCTATCTTTTTGCGGTGTGCGGGCCGGATCGGTGCCACACATGTGTGGCACCGCATCTGCGCCGCGCCACTATTGCCGTCTATGGGGACGTACATGCGGCCGCAAATTTGCGGCCGCATGTACGTCCCCGCAGACGGCCATGTGAATGTGCCCTTATACTGGACCTTAGGAACCAAACGTGCCCCCCCCCCCCCCATCCTTTATTAATCTCATTCAGGAACTTTCAGGAGTCGCCCATTTCTCCCTCTTCTCCGGCGCCTGGACACAAGACGGAGAATATCCGCAATGTATCCGGTGTGCCTGTGCCGCGGGGTCAGACTCGCCCCATTGGTCACCAGGTTTGGCCGGATTCCTAGGACTGGAGGGAGTGATGTGCCCAGAATTATCTGCTCCCTATCGGGGGGGGGGGGAGAGCTGGACTTGGGCGGTGACACTTATGTTCACTGATGACATGGATTCACCTAAAGACTAATTGTAGATTTCATCCTTTTACCATGAAAGAGTCCGGTGAGAACGGCGTAAATGTCATCGTCCAATGAGAGAAAAGCGTAAATGTAACAGCGCTGCGGCGTCTCGTTATCGTCTAGTGGTCGGGCCCTCGTCCCTGATGTATACTGACCATCGTATACTGACCATCGTATACTGATCTATAGGGAAGATGAGCGATGCCTCGGACTATACGGGAAGCCGCTTCCTCTTGTTTGTATTCGCCTCCAGCGCCAGTAATTTCCGGGATTCCATTATCTATAGATTATTCTGCGTCTTCTCGCTGTCATCCGCCAGGACGCGGGATACATGAATGGCACAGGTGGAGAGCGCCGCACACGGGAACGCAGGGACGCGGAGCTGCCATCCCCAGCGCTCATCCTCACAAGACGAGAATCTGGAGAAATGTTTCTTAATGAGCGCAGACATTGCGCAGACATTGCGCAGACATTGCGCAGACATTGCGCAGACATTGCGCAGACATTGTGCGTTTCCATCCCAGCTGCCCATAAATCATCTGCTGCCTATTACATGAGGTATTTTCACATAAATTGGTGATTATGCGCCATTCATTCATCCGGATGTGCAGGGAATTACCATTGATGGCGGTTTGTGGGTAAGAAGCGCCGCTGCCTGCGCCCATTAGGCTCCTGATAGATGAGACGTAACCTATAAGATCTCTATAGGCTGGATGGGTGCGCGTCTACACCCCGGACACGCAGCGCACCAGTCCTGGCGCCGGATAATCTGCCACCGGAGCAGTGAGTGTAAGTGCATGGATTTACATATTCTGCAGGAATGAGCCCCGCGGCGCAGGATCTGTATCCGGTCACTTTCTGCCCTCGGATTGTAGGCAGGGAGTGGCTGTTACCCCAAAAATTACCCTGCAATGGACCCCAAGCAATACCAATAATGGGGGGCTCATTCTCCTTAATGGGTGCAGCAGCAGGAGGAATACGTCTGGTGCTGATCCATTCCATCGTATGGTTGTGCCGGGGATGGCGTCTGTGAATCCCACTGATCCAAGAGAATGGACCCCCAGCAATCCGATTGTTATCCCCTGTTCTGTGGATGGGGTAAAACTCCCCAACTTTGTACAACCCCTTTAAGGATCAGTGATCCGAATATATAACATGTATAACCTGCCCCCTGCTCTCTCCCTCCTCCCTCTGCCTGTGTAATCTAGCAGCGGCAGGAAGTGCAGGGGGAGGGGGACCTGCTCCGCTCATTATAACAGCCTGTGAAGCTACAGCACGGAGGGGCTCTGGTAACACCACCCTGGATCCCTTGGCCATGGATAACAGATATAAGAAGACACCACAGTCCCGGATCTATGAGGAATGTCCCGGGTTTATCAGGATGGATTCTGATTGGACGTTTCCTATGAACATTATTACACCTAAAATAAAGTGTTTACCCCGGACGCAGTGTCCTGAGCCGCACGACTGATTGCCGGAGGGAAATTGGTTCTTGGAGAAAGATGCAGCCGTTTGTTATAATTCACATGTTCTCGCCAGACGCCGGATCAATGTCCGGGACGCCGCGGGATATTGATGGAGCGGCTGACATCGATCCCCTGGATCCCCATGAATATCGGCTCAGCTGAGGATTTATCTGCCCCAGTGCCGGCGGCAGGCGTTACATCGGAGATTTTTATCTTTTAAAGATCTTTATTTATAGATTTGGAGCCGGTCGGGGCCTGTGGTTGCCAATAATTGACTATTTCAGTCCCATGATAAATTTCCTTTAAGGGGGATCGGCCAACGCTGGAGAAAGAACCGGTCTAGTAGAGAAGACCTCACAAAGTGGATCAGTGATGCTTCACTAATGGGAGTGCTGAAGAATACAGCGGACTCATAGTCCTGAGCCCAGTGTATTTATGAGCTGACACAAGCTCCGCCTCCTCTTATTTCCACCATCTCCTGTCTCTCTCCATATGAAATAACCAGCCTCATGAATTCTCGCAGGGTTTAACCCTTTCAGGGGCCGGTGGATATCTGACTTGTCTGAATTATTGATAATGCTGATCTGGTCGCACGTTGTACAGAAGTGAAGTCTTTGCTTCGTTTTACCTTCTCGGAGAAGTCGTCTTCATTAAGTGACAAATCCCGTGGACATGAACTAATGGCAGGAATTTCCTCCGTGGGAAGAGCCGGATTTCTTGGTGCGGATGAAGCTTTTCCATAGACGGATGTTTCAGATCTTCAGGGCAGAAAATCTCCGGATTACGAGACGATTTCCTACTGGACAATTTGTCTTACTTCTTCCCACGTTCTGTCTTTAAGCTTCTCTTAAGGGGATTGTCCCTCGTGTCCTGTATAACATCTCGGGGGTTGTTGCCCCCTCTTCCGGAGCTCACATAAGATGCCTGCGCTGGGCCCCGGCTCGGGTTGTTGTCCCCTCTTCCGGAGCTCACATAAGATGCCTGCGCTGGGCCCCGGCTCGGGCTGTTGCCCCCTCTTCCGGAGCTCACATAAGATGCCTGCGCTGGGCCCCGGCTCGGGTTGTTGTCCCCTCTTCCGGAGCTCACATAAGATGCCTGCGCTGGGCCCCGGCTCGGGCTGTTGCCCCCTCTTCCAGAGCTCACATAAGATGCCTGCGCTGGGCCCCGGCTCGGGCTGTTGCCCCCTCTTCCAGAGCTCACATAAGATGCCTGCGCTGGGCCCCGGCTCGGGTTGTTGTCCCCTCTTCCGGAGCTCACATAAGATGCCTGCGCTGGGCCCCGGCTCGGGCTGTTGCCCCCTCTTCCAGAGCTCACATAAGATGCCTGCGCTGGGCCCCGGCTCGGGTTGTTGTCCCCTCTTCCGGAGCTCACATAAGATGCCTGCGCTGGGCCCCGGCTCTGGTTGTTGTCCCCTCTTCTGGAGCTCCCATAAGATGCCTGCGCTGGGCCCCGGCTCGGGTTGTTGCCCCCTCTTCCGGAGCTCCCATAAGATGCCTGCGCTGGGCCCCGGCTCGGGTTGTTGCCCCCTCTTCCGGAGCTCCCATAAGATGCCTGCGCTGGGTCCCGGCTCGGGTTGTTGCCCCCTCTTCCAGAGCTCACATAAGATGCCTGCGCTGGGTCCCGGCTCTGGTTGTTGTCCCCTCTTCTGGAGCTCCCATAAGATGCCTGCGCTGGGCCCCGGCTCGGGCTGTTCCCCCCCCTCTCGGCTGCAGACACGGACGCTGGGGGCAGATCTCCGGCTCCTTCTATTGCTCTTGTCCGGCTCCATCCGTTATCTGCTGCAGAGTCTAGAAGGACCGGGCCGAGCACAGAATAAATGTCTGCACCTGGAATTATCGGAATCCGCTGCCGGACTGATCTGAGCCCGAGGCTGCAGGAGAGAAAACCCACAAAATTAGGAATTATTTTACTCTTTTTTTGAGCTCCTCCTCCTGTTTTACAGAATTTGTACCGTAATCCGGCACTTAATGTTCTCTCTACATAGAAATAATCGCGCTTACTCTGTTCTCTGGTAATTCAGATTTTTTTCCTGCTGCGCCAATGTTGGAGGATTTGGGGGTCATAGGTCAGGATTTAACCAATGGGATGGCACTTACTGTCACCTTCTAGGACCTCCTAGGCGGCCATAGGACCAAAAGGCAGAAGTAACAGTGGAACCAGCAAAATTATGAAGTGCTGGAAACCCGAAACCGAGTATAATTATACCTCACAATAATGTCCTCACACTGCTGGGCTCTCAGCTCCTCTCTGCTGCAGCAGGCTTCTGGTTGGATACTACAGCAGGCTTCTGGTTGGATACTACAGCAGCCTCTTAGATTAAAGGGGAGGAGCTTTGTTGCTGTTCCGTGCAGTGAGCTATGGGTACAGCAGGGTGAGGACATCGCCCGAGTGTAATTGTGGAATCTACAATCCTGGACTTTTACACCATATTTCAGTCCTTGTCCCTGTCGATCAGGATTTTATATTTCTCATTCATTTTGAATCCTTATTTTTGGCACATAAAACGCATCATGGAAATTTGCTAAATGTTGGTGTGAATCTCCTGTTCCCTGGATGTGGATGATGGTGGTTGTGATTCCTTCCCGGATATTCTGGGACGTCTTTCTCCATATACGGTGGAGCAGCAATGTGACCCGTCTGCAGATCAGAGACCCCCGGGGGGTGAATCTTACGGGACGTCCATTGTCTCAGCTGCTACATTGTCCGTGAATAGAACTTACACCCAAATATTATGTCTGCCCCCGCTCCCCGTCCTATCAGCTCATACAAGGTCAATGCTATTTGGGTGTTGGATGTTTTTTCCCTTGTCTAAAGATGAGTCACTTTTCATATCCGATTAAAGGGATAAAAGGAAACGTCTCATCACCTCCACCAACCCCAACTCCAGGAGGACCCCCCCTCCCCAACTCCTAGAGAACCCCCCCCCCCCCAACTCCTGGAGGATTCCCCCCCCCCAACTCCTGGAGGACCCCCGCCCCCCCTCCCAACTCTTGGAGGACCCCCGCCCCACCTTCTTGCACTTACCTTCACCAGGTATAGGATGGTGTATTCCGGCGGGGCTCGGCGGACTTCAGCACAGCAGCGCCACCTGGTTGACGTCGGAGGAACTGCCTTAGTGAATCGCCAGAAGACCCAAATCCACCGCAGAGAACGCGCCGCTGGATCGCGAATGGACCGGGTAAGTAAATCTGCCCCAAAGTGTTGGAGCTTGAAGATGATGAAAAATCCTACTTAATGTTGAAGCCCCTCCTTCTGGACTCCTCATTGTAGGGTAGATCTGGTGGTCAGGTTACGCGCACAGTTGAGGTGTAATCCTCTGCCTATCCTCCGGGGGCGCTGCAGGAATCTTTCTGAGCTGCCGCTGTGGAGACTGATTGGAGCTCTGTGTAACGTCCCTATGACGGACACAACGGTCGCTGTCAGAAGACTCGATAGACCTAAAATGCGGCATGTTTCCTCTATTTTGGTGCATTTGTAAAACTTGTTGTTCTTCTACTTTTAACTATTTTCAGAATTCCGTCTAGATCTCGTCTTTTACTCTCTCCACGCGTTCCGTTTGTGTTGTGGTCGCAGGAGACATTTGTGTGACTACGGGTGGAAAGTCGCATCGTATCAGTTCTTGGTTTATTGGACACAAGAGGCAGAAATCCGTATTTTTCCTCTTCCTAGTTGTGAAGGTGCGACCCCCCCCCCCCCCCCCCCCGTGTCCTGGCTATATTTCTATCCGGCACAGAAAACGAGGGGTCCGACCCCTCGCCGCTCCTCAGACTGATGCAGCAGGCGCCCCGTGTGACCGTTCTGCTCCATTAATCTGTGTGGAGCTGACGGAGATCGCCGAGCGCTGCGCTATTTATTTATCCTACGTTTCTGTGTTGTTGTCCTTGGAAACAGACTACAGTCCTATCACTTTGTAGTCAGACCCTCCCCCCGCTCAGTCGCTGTTCACATGACGTTTTATGCTGCAGTCTTTGCCGTCTACACGAGACGTTGGGGACATTTCGCTTCTTGAATTTGCCGTTTCCTGAGTTTAACTTTAGACTGAAAAAAACCTCAAGGCACAAAAAAAATGTAAATTTGCGAACTCTCAGCGTATTATGCAGATTTTTCTCTGTAGATTATTGTAATTTTGGCTTTAAAAGCCTTTTCTCCATGTAAAAGCTCAGTAACTGCTGGTTACCTGCCTAATAGATGGTATTAGAGGAGGAGGGTGACACCGCATGGCCTGTAATCATGTCCTCACCTCCTGACCCTGCTCCAGGGTAAGGCCCCCATTACTCAGCACAGGGCGCACAGACATCCTGCAGCCAGTGGGTGGCGCTGTGACTATTTATATTCTCTGATATGACCGTCTATGGCAATCAATATCTGACTCCTTTAAGGAAAACCCCTTTAAGCAGGACCATATTTAAAGCTCCTGTGTCAGGTCATGCAGTATGTGCTGCCTCATCCGACACATGAAAGAATAATAAGAATACACACATATAGAATATATATACACATATAGAATATATACACACATATAGAATATATATACAGGTGTAGAATGGCCGGGTAGTATATACACACATATAGAATATATACACACATATAGAATATATACACACATATAGAATATATAGACACGTGTAGAATAGCCGGGTAGTATATACACACATATAGAATATATATACAGGTGTAGAATGGCGGGGTAGTATATACACACATATAGAATATATATACACGTGTAGAATGGCCGGGTAGTATATACACACATATAGAATATATATACACGTGTAGAATGGCCGGGTAGTATATACACACATATAGAATATATACACACATATAGAATATATACACACATATAGAATATATATACAGGTGTAGAATGGCCGGGTAGTATATACACACATATAGAATATATATACACGTGTAGAATGGCCGGGTAGTATATACACACATATAGAATATATATACAGGTGTAGAATGGCCGGGTAGTATATACACACATATAGAATATATATACATGTGTAGAATGGCCGGGTAGTATATACACACATATAGAATATATATACAGGTGTAGAATGGCGGGGTAGTATATACAAACATATAGAATATATACACACATATAGAATATATATACACGTGTAGAATGGCCGGGTAGTATATACACACATATAGAATATATATACAGGTGTAGAATGGCGGGGTAGTATATACACACATATAGAATATATACACACATATAGAATGGCGGGGTAGTATATACACACATATAGAATATATACACACATATAGAATGGCGGGGTAGTATATACACACATATGGAATATATACACACATATAGAATATATATACACGTGTAGAATGGCCGGGTAGTATATACACACATATAGAATATATATACAGGTGTAGAATGGCCGGGTAGTATATACACACATATAGAATATATATACAGGTGTAGAATGGCCGGGTAGTATATACACACATATAGAATATATATACAGGTGTAGAATGGCCGGGTAGTATATACACACATATAGAATATATATACAGGTGTAGAATGGCCGGGTAGTATATACACACATATAGAATATATATACAGGTGTAGAATGGCCGGGTAGTATATACACACATATAGAATATATATACACGTGTAGAATGGCCGGGTAGTATATACACACATATAGAATATATATACAGGTGTAGAATGGCGGGGTAGTATATACACACATATAGAATATATACACACATATAGAATATATATACACGTGTAGAATAGCCGGGTAGTATATACACACATATAGAATATATATACACGTGTAGAATGGCCGGGTAGTATATATACACATATAGAATATATATACACGTGTAGAATGGCCGGGTAGTATATACACACATATAGAATATATATACAGGTGTAGAATGGCGGGGTAGTATATACACACATATAGAATATATATACAGGTGTAGAATGGCGGGGTAGTATATACACACATATAGAATATATATACACGTGTAGAATGGCCGGGTAGTATATACACACATATAGAATATATATACAGGTGTAGAATGGCGGGGTAGTATATACACACATATAGAATATATACACACATATAGAATGGCCGGGTAGTATATACACACATATAGAATATATATATACAGGTGTAGAATGGCCGGGTAGTATATACACACATATAGAATATATATACAGGTGTAGAATGGCCGGGTAGTATATACACACATATAGAATATATATACAGGTGTAGAATGGCCGGGTAGTATATACACACATATAGAATATATATACAGGTGTAGAATGGCCGGGTAGTATATACACACATATAGAATATATATACAGGTGTAGAATGGCCGGGTAGTATATACACACATATAGAATATATACACACATATAGAATATATATACAGGTGTAGAATGGCGGGGTAGTATATACACACATATAGAATATATACACACATATAGAATATATATACAGGTGTAGAATGGCCGGGTAGTATATACACACATATAGAATATATACACACATATAGAATATATATACAGGTGTAGAATTGCCGAGTAGTATATACACAAATATAGAATATATATACAGGTGTAGAATGGCCGGGTAGTATATACACACATATAGAATATATATACACGTGTAGAATGGCCGGGTAGTATATACACACATATAGAATATATATACACGTGTAGAATGGCCGGGTAGTATATACACACATATAGAATATATATACACGTGTAGAATGGCCGGGTAGTATATACACACATATAGAATATATATACACGTGTAGAATGGCCGGGTAGTATATACACACATATAGAATATATATACACGTGTAGAATGGCCGGGTAGTATATACACACATATAGAATATATATACAGGTGTAGAATGGCGGGGTAGTATATACACACATATAGAATATATACACACATATAGAATATATATACAGGTGTAGAATGGCCGGGTAGTATATATACACATATAGAATATATATACACGTGTAGAATGGCCGGGTAGTATATACACACATATAGAATATATATACAGGTGTAGAATGGGCGGGTAGTATATACACACATATAGAATATATACACACATATAGAATATATACACACATATAGAATATATATACAGGTGTAGAATGGCCGGGTAGTATATACACACATATAGAATATATATACAGGTGTAGAATGGCCGGGTAGTATATACACACATATAGAATATATACACACATATAGAATATATACAGGTGTAGAATGGCCGGGTAGTATATACACACATATAGAATATATACACACATATAGAATATATATACAGGTGTAGAATGGCCGGGTAGTATATATACACATATAGAATATATATACACGTGTAGAATGGCCGGGTAGTATATACACACATATAGAATATATATACAGGTGTAGAATGGGCGGGTAGTATATACACACATATAGAATATATACACACATATAGAATATATACACACATATAGAATATATATACAGGTGTAGAATGGCCGGGTAGTATATACACACATATAGAATATATATACAGGTGTAGAATGGCCGGGTAGTATATACACACATATAGAATATATACACACATATAGAATATATATATAGGTGTAGAATGGCCGGGTAGTATATACACACATATAGAATATATATACAGGTGTAGAATGGCCGGGTAGTATATACACAAATATAGAATATATACACAGGTGTAGAATGGCCGGGTAGTATATACACACATATAGAATATATATATACAGGTGTAGAATGGCCGGGTAGTATATACACACATATAGAATATATACACACATATAGAATACATATACAGGTGTAGAATGGCCGGGTAGTATATACACACATATAGAATATATACACACATATAGAATATATACACACATATAGAATATATATACAGGTGTAGAATGGCCGGGTAGTATATACACACATATAGAATATATATACACGTGTAGAATGGCGGGGTAGTATATACACACATATAGAATATATATACAGGTGTAGAATGGCCGGGTAGTATATACACACATATAGAATATATATACACATATAGAATACATATACAGGTGTAGAATGGCCGGGTAGTATATACACACATATAGAATATATACACACATATAGAATATATATATATAGGTGTAGAATGGCCGGGTAGTATATACACACATATAGAATATATACACACATATAGAATATATACACAGGTGTAGAATGGCCGGGTAGTATATACACACATATAGAATATATACACACATATAGAATATATATATATAGGTGTAGAATGGCCGGGTAGTATATACACAAATATAGAATATATACACAGGTGTAGAATGGCCGGGTAGTATATACACACATATAGAATATATACACACATATAGAATATATATACAGGTGTAGAATGGCCGGGTAGTATATACACACATATAGAATATATACACACATATAGAATATATATACAGGTGTAGAATGGCGGGGTAGTATATACACACATATAGAATATACACACACATATAGAATATATATACACGTGTAGAATGGCCGGGTAGTATATACACACATATAGAATATATATACAGGTGTAGAATGCCGGGTAGTATATACACACATATAGAATATATATACAGGTGTAGAATTGCCGGGTAGTATATACACACATATAGAATATATATATATATATACCGGTGTAGCATGGCCGGGTAGTATATACACACATATAGAATATATATACAGGTGTAGAATGGCCGGGTAGTATATACACACATAGAGAATATATATACAGGTGTAGAATGGCCGGGTAGTATATACACACATATAGAATATATATACAGGTGTAGAATGGCCGGGTAGTATATACACACATATAGAATATATACACACACATGTGAATATATATTCTACACCTGTATATATATTCTATATGTGTGTGTATATATTCTATATGTGTGTATATACTACCCGGCCATTCTACACCTGTATATATATTCTATATGTGTGTATATATTCTATATGTGTGTATATACTACCCGGCCATTCTACACCTGTATATATATTCTATATGTGTGTATATACTACCCGGCCATTCTACACCTGTATATATATTCTATATGTGTGTATATACTACCCGGCCATTCTACACGTGTATATATAGTCTATATGTGTGTATATATTCTATATGTGTGTATATACTACCCAGCTATTCTACACGTGTATATATATTCTATATGTGTATATACTACCCAGCTATTCTACACGTGTATATATATTCTATATGTGTGTATATACTACCCAGCTATTCTACATGTGTGTATATATTCTATATGTGTGTATATACTACCCGGCTATTCTACACCTGTATATATATTCTATATGTGTGTATATATTCTATATGTGTGTATATACTACCCGGCCATTCTACACCTGTATATATATTCTATGTGTAGAATAGCTGGGTAGTATATACACACATATAGAATATATACACACATAGAATATATACACACATGTAGAATGGCCAGGTAGTATATACACACATATAGAATATATACACACACGTAGAATGGCCGGGTAGTATATACACACATATAGAATATATACACACATGTAGAATGGCCAGGTAGTATATACACACATATAGAATATATACACACATGTAGAATAGCTGGGTAGTATATACACACATATAGAATATATATACACGTGTAGAATAGCTGGGTAGTATATACACACATATAGAATATATATACACGTGTAGAATAGCTGGGTAGTATATACACACATATAGAATATATACACACGTGTAGAATAGCTGGGTAGTATATACACACATATAGAATATATACACACATATAGAATATATACACACATATAGAATATATATACAGGTGTAGAATGGCCGGGTAGTATATACACACATATAGAATATATACACACACATATAGAATATATATACAGGTGTAGAATGGCCGGGTAGTATATACACACATATAGAATATATACACACATTTAGAATGGCCGGGTAGTATATACACACATATAGAATATATACACACATATAGAATATATATACAGGTGTAGAATATATATTCACGTGTAGAATAGCTGGGTAGTATATACACACATATAGAATATATACACACATAGAATATATAGACACATGTAGAATGGCCGGGTAGTATATACACACATATAGAATATATATACAGGTGTAGAATGGCCGGGTAGTATATACACACATATGGAATATATACACACATATAGAATATATACACACATAGAATATATAGACACATGTAGAATGGCCAGGTAGTATATACACACATATAGAATATATACACACATGTAGAATTGCTGGGTAGTATATACACACATATAGAATATATATACACGTGTAGAATAGCTGGGTAGTATATACACACATATAGAATATATACACACATATAGAATATATACACACGTGTAGAATAGCTGGGTAGTATATACACACATATAGAATATATACACACATATAGAATATATATACAGGTGTCGAATGGCCGGGTAGTATATACACACATATAGAATATATATACAGGTGTAGAATGGCCGGGTAGTATATACACACATATAGAATATATACACACGTGTAGAATAGCTGGGTAGTATATACACACATATAGAATATATACACACATATAGAATATATATACAGGTGTAGAATGGCCGGGTAGTATATACACACATATAGAATATATACACACATATAGAATATATATACAGGTGTCGAATGGCCGGGTAGTATATACACACATATAGAATATATATACAGGTGTAGAATGGCCGGGTAGTATATACACACATATAGAATATATACACACATATAGAATATATATACAGGTGTAGAATGGCGGGGTAGTATATACACACATATAGAATATATACACACATATAGAATATATATACAGGTGTAGAATAGCTGGGTAGTATATACACACATATAGAATATATATACAGGTGTCGAATGGCCGGGTAGTATATACACACATATAGAATATATATACAGGTGTAGAATGGCCGGGTAGTATATACACACATATAGAATATATACACACATATAGAATATATATACAGGTGTAGAATAGCTGGGTAGTATATACACACATATAGAATATATATACAGGTGTCGAATGGCCGGGTAGTATATACACACATATAGAATATATATACAGGTGTAGAATGGCCGGGTAGTATATACACACATATAGAATATATACACACATATAGAATATATATACAGGTGTAGAATAGCCGGGTAGTATATACACACATATAGAATATATACACACATGTAGAATAGCTGGGTAGTATATACACACATATAGAATATATATACACGTGTAGAATAGCTGGGTAGTATATACACATATAGAATATATATACACGTGTAGAATAGCTGGGTAGTATATACACACATATAGAATATATACACACATATAGACTATATATACACGTGTAGAATGGCCGGGTAGTATATACACACATATAGAATATATATACAGGTGTAGAATGGCCGGGTAGTATATACACACATATAGAATATATATACAGGTGTAGAATGGCCGGGTAGTATATACACACATATAGAATACATATACAGGTGTAGAATGGCCGGGTAGTATATACACACATATAGAATATATACACACATATAGAATATATATACAGGTGTAGAATGGCCGGGTAGTATATACACACATATAGAATATATATACAGGTGTAGAATGGCCGGGTAGTATATACACACATATAGAATATATACACACATATAGAATATATATACAGGTGTAGAATGGCCGGGTAGTATATACACACATATAGAATATATATACAGGTGTAGAATGGCCGGGTAGTATATACACACATATAGAATATATACACACATATACAATATATATACAGGTGTAGAATGGCCGGGTAGTATATACACACATATAGAATATATATACAGGTGTAGAATAGCTGGGTAGTATATACACCCATATAGAATATACACACACATAGAATATATAGACACATGTAGAATGGCCAGGTAGTATATACACACATATAGAATATATACACACATATAGAATATATACACACATATAGAATATATATACAGGTGTAGAATAGCTGGGTAGTATATACACACATATAGAATATATACACACATAGAATATATAGACACATGTAGAATGGCCAGGTAGTATATACACACATATAGAATATATACACACATGTAGAATGGCCGGGTAGTATATACACACATATAGAATATATACACACATAGAATATATAGACACATGTAGAATGGCCAGGTAGTATATACACACATATAGAATATATACACACATGTAGAATAGCTGGGTAGTATATACACACATATAGAATATATATACACGTGTAGAATAGCTGGGTAGTATATACACACATATAGAATATATACACACATATAGAATATATATACAGGTGTAGAATGGCCGGGTAGTATATACACACATATAGAATATATACACACATATAGAATATATATACACGTGTAGAATAGCTGGGTAGTATATGCACACATATAGAATATATACACACATATAGAATATATATACAGGTGTAGAATGGCGGGGTAGTATATACACACATATAGAATATATATACAGGTGTAGAATGGCCGGGTAGTATATACACACATATAGAATATATATACAGGTGTAGAATGGCCGGGTAGTATATACACACATATAGAATATATACACACATATAGAATATATATACAGGTGTAGAATGGCCGGGTAGTATATACACACATAGAGAATATATATACAGGTGTAGAATGGCCGGGTAGTATATACACACATATAGAATATATATACAGGTGTAGAATGGCGGGGTAGTATATACACACATATAGAATATATACACACATATAGAATATATAAAGGTGTAGAATGGCCGGGTAGTATATACACACATATAGAATATATATACACGTGTAGAATAGCCGGGTAGTATATACACACATATAGAATATATATACAGGTGTAGAATGGCCGGGTAGTATATACACACATATAGAATATATACACACATATAGAATATATACACACATATAGAATATATATACAGGTGTAGAATGGCCGGGTAGTATATACACACATATAGAATATATATACAGGTGTAGAATGGCCGGGTAGTATATACACACATATAGAATATATACACACATATAGAATATATATACAGGTGTAGAATGGCCGGGTAGTATATACACACATATAGAATATATATATAGGTGTAGAATGGCCGGGTAGTATATACACACATATAGAATATATATACAGGTGTAGAATGGCCGGGTAGTATATACACACATATAGAATATATATATATAGGTGTAGAATGGCCGGGTAGTATATACACACATATAGAATATATATACAGGTGTAGAATGGCCGGGTAGTATATACACAAATATAGAATATATACACAGGTGTAGAATGGCCGGGTAGTATATACACACATATAGAATATATACACACATATAGAATATATATATATAGGTGTAGAATGGCCGGGTAGTATATACACACATATAGAATATATATACAGGTGTAGAATGGCCGGGTAGTATATACACACATATAGAATATATACACAGGTGTAGAATGGCCGGGTAGTATATACACACATATAGAATATATACACACATATAGAATATATATACAGGTGTAGAATGGCCGGGTAGTATATACACACATATAGAATATATACACACATATAGAATATATATACACGTGTAGAATGGCCGGGTAGTATATATACACATATAGAATATATACACATGTGTAGAATGGCCGGGTAGTATATACACACATATAGAATATATAGACACATGTAGAATGGCCGGGTAGTATATACACACATATAGAATATATATACAGGTGTAGAATGGCCGGGTAGTATATACACACATATAGAATATATATATATAGGTGTAGAATGGCCGGGTAGTATATACACACATATAGAATATATATATATAGGTGTAGAATGGCCGGGTAGTATATACACAAATATAGAATATATACACAGGTGTAGAATGGCCGGGTAGTATATACACACATATAGAATATATACACACATATAGAATATATATATATAGGTGTAGAATGGCCGGGTAGTATATACACACATATAGAATATATATATATAGGTGTAGAATGGCCGGGTAGTATATACACAAATATAGAATATATACACAGGTGTAGAATGGCCGGGTAGTATATACACACATATAGAATATATACACACATATAGAATATATATATAGGTGTAGAATGGCCGGGTAGTATATACACACATATAGAATATATACTCAGGTGTAGAATGGCCGGGTAGTATATACACACATATAGAATATATACACACATATAGAATATATATACAGGTGTAGAATGGCCGGGTAGTATATATACACATATAGAATATATACACATGTGTAGAATGGCCGGGTAGTATATATACACATATAGAATATATAGACACATGTAGAATGGCCGGGTAGTATATACACACATATAGAATATATATACAGGTGTAGAATGGCCGGGTAGTATATACACACATATGGAATATACACACACATATAGAATATATATACAGGTGTAGAATGGCTGGGTAGTATATACACACATATAGAATATATAGACACATGTAGAATGGCCGGGTAGTATATACACACATATAGAATATATACACACATATAGAATATATACACACATATAGAATATATATACACGTGTAGAATAGCCGGGTAGTATATACACACATATAGAATATATACACACAAATAGAATATATAGACACGTGTAGAATGGCCGGGTAGTATATACACACATATAGAATATATATACATGTGTAGAATAGCTGGGTAGTATATACACACATATAGAATATATACACACATGTAGAATGGCCGGGTAGTATATACACACATATAGAATATATACACACATATAGAATATATACACACATGTAGAATGGCCGGGTAGTATATACACACATATAGAATATATACACACATATAGAATGGCCGGGTAGTATATACACACATATAGAATATATATACACATATAGAATATATATACACACATATAGAATATATATACACGTATAGAATAGCCGGGTAGTATATACACACATATAGAATATATAGACACATGTAGAATGTCCGGGTAGTATATACACACATATAGAATATATATACACGTGTAGAATTGCCGGGTAGTATATACACACATATAGAATATATATACAGGTGTAGAATGGCCGGGTAGTATATACACACATATAGAATATATACACACATATAGAATATATACACACATATAGAATATATACACACATATAGAATATATATACGCGTGTAGAATGGCCGGGTAGTATATACACACATATAGAATATATATACACGTGTAGAATGGCCGGGTAGTATATACACACATATAGAATATATATACACGTGTAGAATGGCCGGGTAGTATATACACACATATAGAATATATATACACGTGTAGAATGGCCGGGTAGTATATACACACATATAGAATATATACACACATATAGAATATATATACAGGTGTAGAATGGCCGGGTAGTATATACACACATATAGAATATATATACACGTGTGGAATAGCCGGGTAGTATATACACACATATAGAATATATCTACACGTGTAGAATGGCCGGGTAGTATATACACACATATAGAATATATATACAGGTGTAGAATGGCCGGGTAGTATATACACACATATAGAATATATATACAGGTGTAGAATGGCCGGGTAGTATATACACACATATAGAATATATATACAGGTGTAGAATGGTCGGGTAGTATATATACACATATAGAATATATAGACACATGTAGAATGGCCGGGTAGTATATACACACATATAGAATATATATACACATATAGAATATATATACAGGTGTAGAATGGCCGGGTAGTATATACACACATATAGAATATATACACACATATAGAATATATACACACATATAGAATATATATACAGGTGTAGAATGGCCGGGTAGTATATACACACATATAGAATATATACACACGTGTAGAATAGCCGGGTAGTATATACACACATATAGAATATATACACACATATAGAATATATACACACATATAGAATATATATACAGGTGTAGAATGGCCGGGTAGTATATACACACATATAGAATATATACACACATATAGAATATATACACACGTGTAGAATAGCCGGGTAGTATATACACACATATAGAATATATACACACAAATAGAATATATAGACACGTGTAGAATGGCCGGGTAGTATATACACACATATAGAATATATACACACATATAGAATATATACACACATATAGAATATATATAAACGTGTAGAATAGCCGGGTAGTATATACACACATATAGAATATATACACACATATAGAATATATACACACATGTAGAATGGCCGGGTAGTATATACACACATATAGAATATATACACACATATAGAATATATATACACGTGTAGAATAGCCGGGTAGTATATACACACATATAGAATATATACACACATGTAGAATGGCCGGGTAGTATATACACACATATAGAATATATACACACATATAGAATATATACACACATGTAGAATGGCCGGGTAGTATATACACACATATAGAATATATACACACATATAGAATATATATACACGTGTAGAATAGCCGGGTAGTATATACACACATATAGAATATATAGACACATGTAGAATGGCCGGGTATTATATACACACATATAGAATATATACACACATATAGAATATATATACACGTGTAGAATGGCCGGGTAGTATATACACACATATAGAATATATATACACATGTAGAATGGCCGGGTAGTATATACACACATATAGAATATATATACAGGTGTAGAATGGCGGGGTAGTATATACACACATATAGAATATATATATAGGTGTAGAATGGCCGGGTAGTATATACACACATATAGAATATATATACAGGTGTAGAATGGCCGGGTCCACACATATGGAATATACACACACATATAGAATATATATACAGGTGTAGAATGGCTGGGTAGTATATACACACATATAGAATATATAGACACATGTAGAATGGCCGGGTAGTATATACACACATATAGAATATATACACACATATAGAATATATACACACATATAGAATATATATACACGTGTAGAATAGCCGGGTAGTATATACACACATATAGAATATATACACACAAATAGAATATATAGACACGTGTAGAATGGCCGGGTAGTATATACACACATATAGAATATATATACATGTGTAGAATAGCTGGGTAGTATATACACACATATAGAATATATACACACATGTAGAATGGCCGGGTAGTATATACACACATATAGAATATATACACACATATAGAATATATACACACATGTAGAATGGCCGGGTAGTATATACACACATATAGAATATATACACACATATACAATGGCCGGGTAGTATATACACACATATAGAATATATATACACATATAGAATATATATACACACATATAGAATATATATACATGTATAGAATAGCCGGGTAGTATATACACACATATAGAATATATAGACACATGTAGAATGTCCGGGTAGTATATACACACATATAGAATATATACACACATATAGAATATATATACAGGTGTAGAATAGCTGGGTAGTATATACACACATATAGAATATATATACACGTGTAGAATTGCCGGGTAGTATATACACACATATAGAATATATATACAGGTGTAGAATGGCCGGGTAGTATATACACACATATAGAATATATACACACATATAGAATATATACACACATATAGAATATATACACACATATAGAATATATATACGCGTGTAGAATGGCCGGGTAGTATATACACACATATAGAATATATATACACGTGTAGAATGGCCGGGTAGTATATACACACATATAGAATATATATACACGTGTAGAATGGCCGGGTAGTATATACACACATATAGAATATATATACACGTGTAGAATGGCCGGGTAGTATATACACACATATAGAATATATACACACATATAGAATATATATACAGGTGTAGAATGGCCGGGTAGTATATACACACATATAGAATATATATACACGTGTGGAATAGCCGGGTAGTATATACACACATATAGAATATATCTACACGTGTAGAATGGCCGGGTAGTATATACACACATATAGAATATATATACAGGTGTAGAATGGCCGGGTAGTATATACACACATATAGAATATATATACAGGTGTAGAATGGCCGGGTAGTATATACACACATATAGAATATATATACAGGTGTAGAATGGTCGGGTAGTATATATACACATATAGAATATATAGACACATGTAGAATGGCCGGGTAGTATATACACACATATAGAATATATATACACATATAGAATATATATACAGGTGTAGAATGGCCGGGTAGTATATACACACATATAGAATATATACACACATATAGAATATATACACACATATAGAATATATATACAGGTGTAGAATGGCCGGGTAGTATATACACACATATAGAATATATACACACGTGTAGAATAGCCGGGTAGTATATACACACATATAGAATATATACACACATATAGAATATATACACACATATAGAATATATATACAGGTGTAGAATGGCCGGGTAGTATATACACACATATAGAATATATACACACATATAGAATATATACACACGTGTAGAATAGCCGGGTAGTATATACACACATATAGAATATATACACACAAATAGAATATATAGACACGTGTAGAATGGCCGGGTAGTATATACACACATATAGAATATATACACACATATAGAATATATACACACATATAGAATATATATAAACGTGTAGAATAGCCGGGTAGTATATACACACATATAGAATATATACACACATATAGAATATATACACACATGTAGAATGGCCGGGTAGTATATACACACATATAGAATATATACACACATATAGAATATATATACACGTGTAGAATAGCCGGGTAGTATATACACACATATAGAATATATACACACATGTAGAATGGCCGGGTAGTATATACACACATATAGAATATATACACACATATAGAATATATACACACATGTAGAATGGCCGGGTAGTATATACACACATATAGAATATATACACACATATAGAATATATATACACGTGTAGAATAGCCGGGTAGTATATACACACATATAGAATATATAGACACATGTAGAATGGCCGGGTATTATATACACACATATAGAATATATACACACATATAGAATATATATACACGTGTAGAATGGCCGGGTAGTATATACACACATATAGAATATATATACACATGTAGAATGGCCGGGTAGTATATACACACATATAGAATATATATACAGGTGTAGAATGGCGGGGTAGTATATACATACATATAGAATATATACACACATATAGAATATATAGACACGTGTAGAATGGCCGGGTAGTATATACATACATATAGAATATATACACACATATAGAATATATACACACATATAGAATATATAGACACGTGTAGAATGGCCGGGTAGTATATACACACATATAGAATATATACACACATGTAGAATGGCCGGGTAGTATATACACACATATAGAATATATACACACATATAGAATATATACACACATATAGAATATATATACACATATAGAATATATACACACATATAGAATATATAGACACGTGTAGAATGGCCGGGTAGTATATACACACATATAGAATATATACACACATGTAGAATGGCCGGGTAGTATATACACACATATAGAATATATACACACATATAGAATATACACACACATATAGAATATATATACACGTGTAGAATGGCCGGGTAGTATATACACACATATAGAATATATACACACATATAGAATATATAAACACATGTAGAATGGCCGGGTAGTATATACACACATATAGAATATATACACACATATAGAATATATAGACACATGTAGAATGGCCGGGTAGTATATACACACATATAGAATATATACACACATATAGAATGGCCGGGTAGTATATACACACATATAGAATATATACACACATATAGAATATATACACACATATAGAATATATACACACATGTAGAATGGCCGGGTAGTATATACACACATATAGAATATATAGACACATTTAGAATGGCCGGGTAGTATATACACACATATAGAATATATATACACATGTAGAATGGCCGGGTAGTATATACACACATATAGAATATATACACACATATAGAATATATATACAGGTGTAGAATGGCCGGGTAGTATATACACACATATAGAATATATATACAGGTGTAGAATGGCCGGGTAGTATATACACACATATAGAATATATACACACATATAGAATATATATACAGGTGTAGAATGGCCGGGTAGTATATACACACATATAGAATATATACACACATATAGAATATATATACAGGTGTAGAATGGCTGGGTAGTATATACACACATATAGAATATATATACAGGTGTAGAATGGCCGGGTAGTATATACACACATATAGAATATATATACAGGTGTAGAATGGCCGGGTAGTATATACACACATATAGAATATATATACAGGTGTAGAATGGCCGGGTAGTATATACACACATATAGAATATATATACAGGTGTAGAATGGCCGGGTAGTATATACACACATATAGAATATATACACACACATGTGAATATATATTCTACACCTGTATATATATTCTATATGTGTGTGTATATATTCTATATGTGTGTATATACTACCCGGCCATTCTACACCTGTATATATATTCTATATGTGTGTATATACTACCCGGCCATTCTACACCTGTATATATATTCTATATGTGTGTATATACTACCCGGCCATTCTACACCTGTATATATATTCTATATGTGTGTATATACTACCCAGCCATTCTACACCTGTATAGATATTCTATATGTGTGTATATATTCTATATGTGTGTATATACTACCCGGCCATTCTACACCTGTATATATATTCTATATGTGTGTATATACTACCCGGCCATTCTACACCTGTATATATATTCTATATGTGTGTATATACTACCCAGCCATTCTACACCTGTATAGATATTCTATATGTGTGTATATATTCTATATGTGTGTATATACTACCCGGCCATTCTACACCTGTATATATATTCTATATGTGTGTATATATTCTATATGTGTGTATATACTACCCGGCCATTCTACACCTGTATATATATTCTATGTGTAGAATAGCTGGGTAGTATATACACACATATAGAATATATACACACATGTAGAATGGCCGGGTAGTATATACACACATATAGAATATATACACACATAGAATATATAGACACATGTAGAATGGCCAGGTAGTATATACACACATATAGAATATATACACACATGTAGAATAGCTGGGTAGTATATACACACATATAGAATATATATACACGTGTAGAATAGCTGGGTAGTATATACACACATATAGAATATATATACACGTGTAGAATAGCTGGGTAGTATATACACACATATAGAATATATACACACGTGTAGAATAGCTGGGTAGTATATACACACATATAGAATATATACACACATATAGAATATATATACAGGTGTAGAATGGCCGGGTAGTATATACACACATATAGAATATATACACACATATAGAATATATATATACAGGTGTAGAATGGCCGGGTAGTATATACACACATATAGAATATATACACACACATATAGAATATATATACAGGTGTAGAATGGCCGGGTAGTATATACACACATATAGAATATATACACACATTTAGAATGGCCGGGTAGTATATACACACATATAGAATATATACACACATATAGAATATATATACAGGTGTAGAATATATATTCACGTGTAGAATAGCTGGGTAGTATATACACACATATAGAATATATACACACATAGAATATATAGACACATGTAGATTGGCCAGGTAGTATATACACACATATAGAATATATACACACATGTAGAATGGCCGGGTAGTATATACACACATATAGAATATATACACACATAGAATATATAGACACATGTAGAATGGCCAGGTAGTATATACACACATATAGAATATATACACACATGTAGAATTGCTGGGTAGTATATACACACATATAGAATATATATACACGTGTAGAATAGCTGGGTAGTATATACACACATATAGAATATATGCACACATATAGAATATATACACACGTGTAGAATAGCTGGGTAGTATATACACACATATAGAATATATACTCACATATAGAATATATATACAGGTGTCGAATGGCCGGGTAGTATATACACACATATAGAATATATATACAGGTGTAGAATGGCCGGGTAGTATATACACACATATAGAATATATACACACGTGTAGAATAGCTGGGTAGTATATACACACATATAGAATATATACACACATATAGAATATATATACAGGTGTAGAATGGCCGGGTAGTATATACACACATATAGAATATATACACACATATAGAATATATATACAGGTGTCGAATGGCCGGGTAGTATATACACACATATAGAATATATATACAGGTGTAGAATGGCCGGGTAGTATATACACACATATAGAATATATACACACATATAGAATATATATACAGGTGTAGAATGGCGGGGTAGTATATACACACATATAGAATATATACACACATATAGAATATAAATACAGGTGTAGAATAGCTGGGTAGTATATACACACATATAGAATATATATACAGGTGTCGAATGGCCGGGTAGTATATACACACATATAGAATATATATACAGGTGTAGAATGGCCGGGTAGTATATACACACATATAGAATATATACACACATATAGAATATATATACAGGTGTAGAATAGCCGGGTAGTATATACACACATATAGAATATATACACACATGTAGAATAGCTGGGTAGTATATACACACATATAGAATATATATACACGTGTAGAATAGCTGGGTAGTATATACACGTATAGAATATATATACACGTGTAGAATAGCTGGGTAGTATATACACACATATAGAATATATACACACATATAGAATATATATACACGTGTAGAATGGCCGGGTAGTATATACACACATATAGAATATATATACAGGTGTAGAATGGCCGGGTAGTATATACACACATATAGAATATATATACACATATAGAATACATATACAGGTGTAGAATGGCCGGGTAGTATATACACACATATAGAATATATACACACATATATAATATATATACAGGTGTAGAATGGCCGGGTAGTATATACACACATATAGAATATATACACACATATAGAATATATATACAGGTGTAGAATGGCCGGGTAGTATATACACACATATAGAATATATACACACATATAGAATATATATACAGGTGTAGAATGGCCGGGTAGTATATACACACATATAGAATATATATACAGGTGTAGAATGGCCGGGTAGTATATACACACATATAGAATATATACACACATATACAATATATATACAGGTGTAGAATGGCCGGGTAGTATATACACACATATACAATATATATACACATATAGAATATATATACAGGTGTAGAATGGCCCGGTAGTATATACACACATATAGAATATATATACACATATAGAATACATATACAGGTGTAGAATGGCCGGGTAGTATATACACACATATAGAATATATATACACATATAGAATACATATACAGGTGTAGAATGGCCGGGTAGTATATACACACATATAGAATATATATACAGGTGTAGAATGGCCGGGTAGTATATACACACATATAGAATATATACACACATATAGAATATATATACAGGTGTAGAATGGCCGGGTAGTATATACACACATATAGAATATATATACAGGTGTAGAATGGCCGGGTAGTATATACACACATATAGAATATATACACACATATAGAATATATATACAGGTGTAGAATGGCCGGGTAGTATATACACACATATAGAATATATACACACATATAGAATATATATACAGGTGTAGAATGGCCGGGTAGTATATACACACATATAGAATATATATACAGGTGTAGAATGGCCGGGTAGTATATACACACATATAGAATATATACACACATATACAATATATATACAGGTGTAGAATGGCCGGGTAGTATATACACACATATACAATATATATACACATATAGAATATATATACAGGTGTAGAATGGCCCGGTAGTATATACACACATATAGAATATATATACAGGTGTAGAATAGCTGGGTAGTATATACACACATATAGAATATACACACACATAGAATATATAGACACATGTAGAATGGCCAGGTAGTATATACACACATGTAGAATATATACACACATGTAGAATATATACACACATATAGAATATATACACACATGTAGAATGGCCGGGTAGTATATACACACATATAGAATATATACACACATATAGAATATATACACACATATAGAATATATATACAGGTGTAGAATAGCTGGGTAGTATATACACACATATAGAATATATACACACATAGAATATATAGACACATGTAGAATGGCCAGGTAGTATATACACACATATAGAATATATAGACACGTGTAGAATAGCTGGGTAGTATATACACACATATAGAATATATACACACATATAGAATATATATACAGGTGTAGAATGGCCGGGTAGTATATACACACATATAGAATATATATACACATATAGAATATATACACACATATAGAATATATATACAGGTGTAGAATGGCTGGGTAGTATATACACACATATAGAATATATATACACGTGTAGAATAGCTGGGTAGTATATACACACATATAGAATATATACACACATAGAATATATATACAGGTGTAGAATGGCCGGGTAGTATATACACACATATAGAATATATATACAGGTGTAGAATGGCCGGGTAGTATATACACACATATAGAATATATATACACATATAGAATATATATACAGGAGTAGAATGGCCGGGTAGTATATACACACATATAGAATATATACACACATATAGAATATATATACAGGTGTAGAATGGCCGGGTAGTATATACACACATATAGAATATATACACACATATAGAATATATATACAGGTGTAGAATGGCCGGGTAGTATATACACACATATAGAATATATACACACATATAGAATATATATACAGGTGTAGAATGGCCGGGTAGTATATACACACATATAGAATATATACACACATATAGAATATATATACAGGTGAAGAATAGCCGGGTAGTATATACACACATATAGAATATATATACAGGTGTAGAATGGCCGGGTAGTATATACACACATATAGAATATATACACACATATAGAATATATATACAGGTGTAGAATGGCCGGGTAGTATATACACACATATAGAATATATACACACATATAGAATATATATACAGGTGTAGAATGGCCGGGTAGTATATACACACATATAGAATATATACACACATATAGAATATATATACAGGTGTAGTATGGCCGGGTAGTATATACACACATATAGAATATATACACACATATAGAATATATATACAGGTGTAGTATGGCCGGGTAGTATATACACACATATAGAATATATACACACATATAGAATATATATACAGGTGTAGAATGGCCGGGTAGTATATACACACATATAGAATATATATACAGGTGTAGAATAGCCGGGTAGTATATACACACATATAGAATATATATACAGGTGTAGTATGGCCGGGTAGTATATACACACATATAGAATATATACACACATATAGAATATATATACAGGTGTAGAATGGCCGGGTAGTATATACACACATATAGAATATATACACACATATAGAATATATATACAGGTGTAGAATGGCCGGGTAGTATATACACACATATAGAATATATACACACATATAGAATATATATACAGGTGTAGTATGGCCGGGTAGTATATACACACATATAGAATATATACACACATATAGAATATATATACAGGTGTAGAATGGCCGGGTAGTATATACACACATATAGAATATATACACACATAGAATATATATACAGGTGTAGTATGGCCGGGTAGTATATACACACATAGAGAATATATACACACATATAGAATATATATACAGGTGTAGAATAGCCGGGTAGTATATACACACATATAGAATATATATATACACATATAGAATATATATACAGGTGTAGAATGGCCGGGTAGTATATACACACATATAGAATATATATATACAGGTGTAGAATGGCCGGGTAGTATATACACACATATAGAATATATACACACATATAGAATATATATACAGGTGTAGAATGGCCGGGTAGTATATACACACATATAGAATATATACACACATATAGAATATATATACAGGTGTAGAATGGCCGGGTAGTATATACACACATATAGAATATATACACACATAGAATATATATACAGGTGTAGTATGGCCGGGTAGTATATACACACATATAGAATATATACACACATATAGAATATATATATATATACAGGTGTAGTATGGCCGGGTAGTATATACACACATAGAGAATATATACACACATATAGAATATATATACAGGTGTAGAATAGCCGGGTAGTATATACACACATATAGAATATATATATACAGGAGTAGAATGGCCGGGTAGTATATACACACATATAGA
This sequence comes from Engystomops pustulosus, assembly GCF_040894005.1. Classification (NCBI taxonomy): domain Eukaryota; kingdom Metazoa; phylum Chordata; class Amphibia; order Anura; family Leptodactylidae; genus Engystomops; species Engystomops pustulosus. The sequence continues at coordinate 104,459,564 of NC_092420.1, read as the reverse complement.
ATATATATACAGGTGTAGAATGGCCGGGTAGTATATACACACATATAGAATATATATACACATATAGAATATATACACACATATAGAATATATATACAGGTGTAGAATGGCCGGGTAGTATATACACACATATAGAATATATACACACATATAGAATATATACACACATATAGAATATATATACAGGTGTAGAATGGCCGGGTAGTATATACACACATATAGAATATATATACAGGTGTAGAATGGCCGGGTAGTATATACACACATATAGAATATATATACACGTGTAGAATGGCCGGGTAGTATATACACACATATAGAATATATATACACGTGTAGAATGGCCGGGTAGTATATACACACATATAGAATATATATATACAGGTGTAGAATGGCCGGGTAGTATATACACACATATAGAATATATATACAGGTGTAGAATGGCCGGGTAGTATATACACACATATAGAATATATATATACAGGTGTAGAATGGCCGGGTAGTATATACACACATATAGAATATATATACAGGTGTAGAATGGCCGGGTAGTATATACACACATATAGAATATATATACAGGTGTAGAATGGCCGGGTAGTATATACACACATATAGAATATATATACAGGTGTAGAATGGCCGGGTAGTATATATATGTTACCCTCTTGCACGTTTCCTGGTGTCACCCAAGGGACCGTCGTTCCTGGTTCTGCATCTTCTGATGATCCGTTTACTGTCGCCTAAATAAATGTAATTTTCCTGCGCACCCGGATGGAGCCTCAGGACGCACGCGGCGCCGGGACGATTCTCTGCGCTGGATGAAGAATAACGTGGATTGAGCTTCAGTTTGCAGTGAAGTTATGGGATCCCGAGGCTCCTAGCAGCTCCGCCCTGTGCGCCAATTATTACACCGCGCTCCTGTATAACGGGTCATGTGACCTGCTGCACATATATATATATATATACTGTATAATGTGTCATGTGACCTGCTGCACACATATATATATATATACTGTATAATGTGTCATGTGATCTGCTGCACACATATATATATATATACTGTATAATGTGTCATGTGACCTGCTGCACATATATATATATATATATACTGTATAATGTGTCATGTGACCTGCTGCACATATATATATATATACTGTATAATGTGTCATGTGACCTGCTGCACATATATATATATATACTGTATAATGTGTCATGTGACCTGCTGCACATATATATATATATATATATATACTGTATAATGTGTCATGTGACCTGCTGCACATATATATATATATATACTGTATAATGTGTCATGTGACCTGCTGCACACATATATATATATACTGTATAATGTGTCATGTGATCTGCTGCACACATATATATATATACTGTATAATGTGTCATGTGACCTGCTGCACATATATATACTGTATAATGTGTCATGTGACCTGCTGCACATATATATATACTGTATAATGTGTCATGTGATCTGCTGCACACATATATATATATATACTGTATAATGTGTCATGTGACCTGCTGCACATATATATATATATATACTGTATAATGTGTCATGTGACCTGCTGCACATATATATATATACTGTATAATGTGTCATGTGACCTGCTGCACATATATATATATACTGTATAATGTGTCATGTGATCTGCTGCACATATATATATACTGTATAATGTGTCATGTGACCTGCTGCACATATATATATATATACTGTATAATGTGTCATGTGACCTGCTGCACATATATATATATATACTGTATAATGTGTCATGTGATCTGCTGCACACATATATATATATATACTGTATAATGTGTCATGTGACCTGCTGCACATATATATATATATACTGTATAATGTGTCATGTGACCTGCTGCACATATATATATATACACTGTATAATGTGTCATGTGACCTGCTGCACATATATATATACTGTATAATGTGTCATGTGACCTGCTGCACACATATATATATACTGTATAATGTGTCATGTGACCTGCTGCACATATATATACTGTATAATGTGTCATGTGACCTGCTGCACACATATATATATACTGTATAATGTGTCATGTGACCTGCTGCACATATATATATACTGTATAATGTGTCATGTGACCTGCTGCACATATATATATACTGTATAATGTGTCATGTGACCTGCTGCACATATATATATATACACTGTATAATGTGTCATGTGACCTGCTGCACATATATATATACTGTATAATGTGTCATGTGACCTGCTGCACACATATATATATACTGTATAATGTGTCATGTGACCTGCTGCACATATATATACTGTATAATGTGTCATGTGACCTGCTGCACACATATATATATACTGTATAATGTGTCATGTGACCTGCTGCACATATATATATACTGTATAATGTGTCATGTGACCTGCTGCACATATATATATACTGTATAATGTGTCATGTGACCTGCTGCACATATATATATATACTGTATAATGTGTCATGTGACCTGCTGCACATATATATATATACTGTATAATGTGTCATGTGACCTGCTGCACATATATATATATACTGTATAATGTGTCATGTGATCTGCTGCACACATATATATATATACTGTATAATGTGTCATGTGACCTGCTGCACATATATATACTGTATAATGTGTCATGTGACCTGCTGCACACATATATATATATACTGTATAATGTGTCATGTGACCTGCACATATATATATACTGTATAATGTGTCATGTGACCTGCTGCACATATATATATATATACTGTATAATGTGTCATGTGACCTGCTGCACATATATATATATATATATACTGTATAATGTGTCATGTGACCTGCTGCACATATATATATATATATATACTGTATAATGTGTCATGTGACCTGCTGCACATATATATATATATATACTGTATAATGTGTCATGTGACCTGCTGCACATATATATATATACTGTATAATGTGTCATGTGACCTGCTGCACATATATATATATACTGTATAATGTGTCATGTGACCTGCTGCACATATATATATACTGTATAATGTGTCATGTGACCTGCTGCACATATATATATATATACTGTATAATGTGTCATGTGACCTGCTGCACATATATATATATATACTGTATAATGTGTCATGTGACCTGCTGCACATATATATATATATACTGTATAATGTGTCATGTGACCTGCTGCACATATATATATATACTGTATAATGTGTCATGTGACCTGCTGCACATATATATATATATACTGTATAATGTGTCATGTGACCTGCTGCACATATATATATATATACTGTATAATGTGTCATGTGACCTGCTGCACATATATATATATATACTGTATAATGTGTCATGTGACCTGCTGCACATATATATATATATACTGTATAATGTGTCATGTGACCTGCTGCACATATATATATATATACTGTATAATGTGTCATGTGACCTGCTGCACATATATATATATATACTGTATAATGTGTCATGTGACCTGCTGCACATATATATATATACTGTATAATGTGTCATGTGACCTGCTGCACATATATATATATACTGTATAATGTGTCATGTGACCTGCTGCACACATATATATATATACTGTATAATGTGTCATGTGATCTGCTGCACATATATATATACTGTATAATGTGTCATGTGACCTGCTGCACATATATATATATATATATACTGTATAATGTGTCATGTGACCTGCTGCACACATATATATATACTGTATAATGTGTCATGTGACCTGCTGCACATATATATATATACTGTATAATGTGTCATGTGACCTGCTGCACATATATATATATACACTGTATAATGTGTCATGTGACCTGCTGCACATATATATATATACACTGTATAATGTGTCATGTGACCTGCTGCACATATATATACTGTATAATGTGTCATGTGACCTGCTGCACATATATATATACTGTATAATGTGTCATGTGACCTGCTGCACATATATATACAGGCGGTCCCCTACTTAAGGACACCCGACTTACAGACAACCCATAGTTACAGACGGACCCCTCTGCCCACTGTGACCTCTGGTGAAGCTCTCTGGATGTTACTATAGTCCCAGACTGCACTGATCAGCTGTGCGGTGTCTGTAATGAAGCTTTATTGATAATTCTTGGTCCAATTACACCAAAAATTTTGAAACTCCAATTGTCACTGGGCAAAAGAAAAAAAATTGTCTAGAACTTCCATTATAAAATATACAGTTTCGACTTACATACAAATTCAACTTAAGAACAAACCTCCAGACCCTATCTTGTATGTAACCCGGGGACTGCCTGTATATACTGTATAATGTGTCATGTGACCTGCTGCACATATATATATACTGTATAATGTGTCATGTGACCTGCTGCACATATATATATATACTGTATAATGTGTCATGTGACCTGCTGCACATATATATATATATACTGTATAATGTGTCATGTGACCTGCTGCACATATATATATATATATATATATATATATACTGTATAATGTGTCATGTGACCTGCTGCACATATATATATATATATATACTGTATAATGTGTCATGTGACCTGCTGCACACATATATATATATATACTGTATAATGTGTCATGTGACCTGCTGCACATATATATATATATATATATATATATATATATATACTGTATAATGTGTCATGTGACCTGCTGCACATATATATATATATATACTGTATAATGTGTCATGTGACCTGCTGCACATATATATACTGTATAATATGTCATGTGACCTGCTGCACATATATATATACTGTATAATGTGTCATGTGACCTGCTGCACATATATATATATATATACTGTATAATGTGTCATGTGACCTGCTGCACATATATATACTGTATAATATGTCATGTGACCTGCTGCACATATATATATACTGTATAATGTGTCATGTGACCTGCTGCACATATATATACTGTATAATGTGTCATGTGACCTGCTGCACATATATATATACTGTATAATGTGTCATGTGACCTGCTGCACATATATATATATATACAGTATAATGTGTCATGTGACCTGCTGCACATATATATATATACTGTATAATGTGTCATGTGACCTGCTGCACACACATATATATATATACTGTATAATGTGTCATGTGACCTGCTGCACATATATATATATATACTGTATAATGTGTCATGTGACCTGCTGCACATATATATATATATACAGTATAATGTGTCATGTGACCTGCTGCACATATATATATATATACTGTATAATGTGTCATGTGACCTGCTGCACATATATATATATATATATACACTGTATAATGTGTCATGTGACCTGCTGCACATATATATATATATATATACACTGTATAATGTGTCATGTGACCTGCTGCACATATATATATATATACACTGTATAATGTGTCATGTGACCTGCTGCACATATATATATACACTGTATAATGTGTCATGTGACCTGCGGCACATATATATATATATACACTGTATAATGTGTCATGTGACCTGCTGCACATATATATATATATATATATATATATATATATACACTGTATAATGTGTCATGTGACCTGCTGCACATATATATATATATATACTGTATAATGTGTCATGTGACCTGCTGCACATATATATATATATATATACTGTATAATGTGTCATGTGACCTGCTGCACACATATATATATACTGTATAATGTGTCATGTGACCTGCTGCACATATATATATATATACTGTATAATGTGTCATGTGACCTGCTGCACACATATATATACTGTATAATGTGTCATGTGACCTGCTGCACATATATATACTGTATAATATGTCATGTGACCTGCTGCACATATATATATACTGTATAATGTGTCATGTGACCTGCTGCACATATATATATATACTGTATAATGTGTCATGTGACCTGCTGCACATATATATATATACTGTATAATGTGTCATGTGACCTGCTGCACACATATATATATATATACTGTATAATGTGTCATGTGACCTGCTGCACATATATATATATATATACTGTATAATGTGTCATGTGACCTGCTGCACACATATATATACTGTATAATGTGTCATGTGACCTGCTGCACACATATATATATATATACTGTATAATGTGTCATGTGACCTGCTGCACATATATATATATATATATACACTGTATAATGTGTCATGTGACCTGCTGCACATATATATATATACTGTATAATGTGTCATGTGACCTGCTGCACATATATATATATACTGTATAATGTGTCATGTGACCTGCTGCACACATATATATATATACTGTATAATGTGTCATGTGACCTGCTGCACACATATATATATACTGTATAATGTGTCATGTGACCTGCTGCACATATATATATATATATACTGTATAATGTGTCATGTGACCTGCTGCACACATATATATATACTGTATAATGTGTCATGTGACCTGCTGCACACATATATATACTGTATAATGTGTCATGTGACCTGCTGCACACATATATATATACTGTATAATGTGTCATGTGACCTGCTGCACACACATATATATATATACTGTATAATGTGTCATGTGACCTGCTGCACACATATATATATATATACTGTATAATGTGTCATGTGACCTGCTGCACATATATATATATATACTGTATAATGTGTCATGTGACCTGCTGCACATATATATATATATACTGTATAATGTGTCATGTGACCTGCTGCACACATATATATATACTGTATAATGTGTCATGTGACCTGCTGCACATATATATATATATATACTGTATAATGTGTCATGTGACCTGCTGCACATATATATATATATATATATACTGTATAATGTGTCATGTGACCTGCTGCACACATATATATATATACTGTATAATGTGTCATGTGACCTGCTGCACACATATATATATATACTGTATAATGTGTCATGTGACCTGCTGCACACATATATATATATACTGTATAATGTGTCATGTGACCTGCTGCACATATATATATATACTGTATGTGTCATGTGACCTGCTGCACATATATATATATACTGTATAATGTGTCATGTGACCTGCTGCACATATATATATATATACTGTATAATGTGTCATGTGACCTGCTGCACATATATATATATATATACTGTATAATGTGTCATGTGACCTGCTGCACATATATATATATATATATATATATATACTGTATAATGTGTCATGTGACCTGCTGCACACATATATATATATACTGTATAATGTGTCATGTGACCTGCTGCACACATATATATATATACTGTATAATGTGTCATGTGACCTGCTGCACATATATATATATATATTCTGTATAATGTGTCATGTGACCTGCTGCACACATATATATATATATATACTGTATAATGTGTCATGTGACCTGCTGCACATATATATATATATATATATATACTGTATAATGTGTCATGTGACCTGCTGCACACATATATATATATATATATATATATATATATATATACTGTATAATGTGTCATGTGACCTGCTGCACATATATATATACTGTATAATGTGTCATGTGACCTGCTGCACACATATATATATATATACTGTATAATGTGTCATGTGACCTGCTGCACATATATATATATATATATACTGTATAATGTGTCATGTGACCTGCTGCACACATATATATATATATACTGTATAATGTGTCATGTGACCTGCTGCACATATATATATATATATACTGTATAATGTGTCATGTGACCTGCTGCACACATATATATATATATACTGTATAATGTGTCATGTGACCTGCTGCACACATATATATATACTGTATAATGTGTCATGTGACCTGCTGCACATATATATATACTGTATAATGTGTCATGTGACCTGCTGCACATATATATATATACTGTATAATGTGTCATGTGACCTGCTGCACATATATATATATACTGTATAATGTGTCATGTGACCTGCTGCACATATATATATACTGTATAATGTGTCATGTGACCTGCTGCACATATATATATATATATACTGTATAATGTGTCATGTGACCTGCTGCACATATATATATATATACTGTATAATGTGTCATGTGACCTGCTGCACATATATATATATACTGTATAATGTGTCATGTGACCTGCTGCACATATATATATATATATACTGTATAATGTGTCATGTGACCTGCTGCACATATATATATATATATATATACTGTATAATGTGTCATGTGACCTGCTGCACATATATATATATACTGTATAATGTGTCATGTGACCTGCTGCACATATATATATATACTGTATAATGTGTCATGTGACCTGCTGCACATATATATATATATACTGTATAATGTGTCATGTGACCTGCTGCACATATATATATATATACTGTATAATGTGTCATGTGACCTGCTGCACATATATATATATACTGTATAATGTGTCATGTGACCTGCTGCACACATATATATATATATACTGTATAATGTGTCATGTGACCTGCTGCACACATATATATATACTGTATAATGTGTCATGTGACCTGCTGCACATATATATATACTGTATAATGTGTCATGTGACCTGCTGCACATATATATATATACTGTATAATGTGTCATGTGACCTGCTGCACATATATATATATACTGTATAATGTGTCATGTGACCTGCTGCACATATATATATACTGTATAATGTGTCATGTGACCTGCTGCACATATATATATATATATACTGTATAATGTGTCATGTGACCTGCTGCACATATATATATATATACTGTATAATGTGTCATGTGACCTGCTGCACATATATATATATACTGTATAATGTGTCATGTGACCTGCTGCACATATATATATATATATACTGTATAATGTGTCATGTGACCTGCTGCACATATATATATATATATATATACTGTATAATGTGTCATGTGACCTGCTGCACATATATATATATACTGTATAATGTGTCATGTGACCTGCTGCACATATATATATATACTGTATAATGTGTCATGTGACCTGCTGCACATATATATATATATACTGTATAATGTGTCATGTGACCTGCTGCACATATATATATATATACTGTATAATGTGTCATGTGACCTGCTGCACATATATATATATACTGTATAATGTGTCATGTGACCTGCTGCACACATATATATATATATACTGTATAATGTGTCATGTGACCTGCTGCACACATATATATATACTGTATAATGTGTCATGTGACCTGCTGCACATATATATATACTGTATAATGTGTCATGTGACCTGCTGCACACATATATACAGGGAGGTAGAGCCCGGATCCCTCCCATGTATCTCCTGCCTGCACCTCCGGTTCTGTGGATCACAATCCTGATGTCATTTGAAAGATGACATTCTTCACTTTAATATGATACCAGCGACTTCTATACAAAGATATGAGCATCTTAAAGGGGTTGTCCAGAATTATTAATACCTAAACCTCCTCCAGGGCTCCCGGTGTCCACGCCACCTCGGTCCCAGGCGCTGGGGCGGGGGGGGGGGGTTTGGATGGACGATCCCTTTAAGGGTCACTCATCTCCGACTCTTCATGGTGGATTTGCCTTTGAAGGTGATGTTTAGGTAAATGTGTGAGATGTCAGATAAAGGACGTATCATCCCCGGCCTGAGGGGGGCAGTAGTTCAGTGGGGTAACAGCTGGACTCCTTCTAGGGGTATATTATAGGACCGCTGCTTCCGGCCTTCTTGGTGCCTCTGTAGTGGGAGGTGTCCCTCACGTCATGGGGGGTCCGGCTGCTTCATGTGATGAAGGCGTCTCCTCTCCTGGGGGGTCTACGCCCCGCTGGGGGGTCACTTACCGTCCTGGCTGAGCAGGGGAAGCCGCGCCGTCACCTCATAGTAAAGCCATCGCTGCGATTCTTCTTTTATGATCATTTTTATCCACAAAGTAATAAAATTAAACCTTTAGAAAAGAACAAAACTTACAAAACTTACATCCATTCTGCACCACATGCACCAGAGACAGAGGTGGTATAATAGTCCTGGGCCCCACATCCACCATAGATACCCCGGAGATATCATAGATATACCCCACCCCATAGGTGTAAGAGCCTCCCTAATATCAGGACAGTCCCCATGTTACCGCTGTCACTGGTCGTCCTTGCACCATAGTGCGGGTCTACAGTCAGCGCCTGGAGCAGAGGTGGCACTCAGAGCCCTTTCTGTGGGCACTCTGAGCCCTTTCTGTGGGCACTCTGAGCCCTTTCTGTGGGCACTCTGAGCCCTTTCTGTGGGCACTCTGAGCCCTTTCTGTGGGCACTCTGAGCCCTTTCTGTGGGCACTCTGAGCCCTTTCTGTGGGCACTCTGAGCCCTTTCTGTGGGCACTCGGAGCCCTTTCTGTGGGCACTCTGAGCCCTTTCTGTGGGCACTCTGAGCCCTTTCTGTGGGCACTCTGAGCCCTTTCTGTGGGCACTCTGAGCCCTTTCTGTGGGCACTCTGAGCCCTTTCTGTGGGCACGCGGAGCCCTTTCTGTGGGCACTCGGAGCCCTGTCTGTGGGCACTCGGAGCCCTGTCTGTGGGCACTCGGAGCCCTGTCTGTGGGCACTCTGAGCCCTTTCTGTGGGCACTCTGAGCCCTTTCTGTGGGCACTCTGAGCCCTTTCTGTGGGCACTCTGAGCCCTTTCTGTGGGCACTCTGAGCCCTGTCTGTGGGCACTCTGAGCCCTTTCTGTGGGCACTCTGAGCCCTTTCTGTGGGCACGCGGAGCCCTGTCTGTGGGCACTCGGAGCCCTGTCTGTGGGCACTCGGAGCCCTGTCTGTGGGCACTCTGAGCCCTGTCTGTGGGCACTCTGAGCCCTTTCTGTGGGCACTCTGAGCCCTTTCTCTGGGCACTCGGAGCCCTTTCTGTGGGCACTCGGACCATCGGGCCAGGACAGAGCTCACCAAATCCACCTGCAGACACTGTAAGAGATGCTGCTCTCAGCGCTGTTATAAAGTGAGATTTCATTGGATGTTTGGATGAAGGTGATGACAGAAGTGCAATACCTTTGGAGGTCCTTCTGCTGGAGCCACCATTCATCCTGCAGAGACCCTGGAGAGGAGCTACAATGAGAGTCTGAATTTTCCCTCCTTCTTTCTACTGTATTGGTGGCCTCGGGGGCCGATACGATTGATAGATGTGGAAGAGCAGATAACAATACGTTACTGTATAAAACCCCACACTGGCTCTTCAGGGTAAATACGTGGATTTTGGTTGTAGTTTGGGCACTCGGTGTATAAAAGGTTCGACATCACTGCCCTAGAGGGTTAATAGGGGCGCAGTAGTAATGGGGGGGCACCGCAGATGGGGCGCAGACATTTCCCGGAGCTGTCAGTGGCAGCAGGTGGGCTTCTTACTTGGACACAGTTTCCAGGAGACCCCTGAACCCCCTACCATTAGTCCTGTCCTGAGGGCGGCCCGGTTATCCATGCAGCTTCTCTAATCGGAGACCCTGAGGCTCTGTTACCTTAATATACATCCATGATACAGACCCCGATGATTCACACAGTTACTTCTATATCTATATACTTCTATGATCGCACCTTCTGCATCGACGTCTCATCAATAATAACCCATAGGGAGCGCCCTTTATGTTCTATATAGTGTGTAATCACCTTCAGAGCCTAAATAGTACGGGACCACCATGTGACGCGACCCTGGATGCACGAGAAGTATCGGCTCATGGGGCAGATGCCTTGATATAATAATAATTCTTTATTTATATAGCGCACACAGATACCGCAGCGCTGCACAAAGCTGCCAAATCGGTCCCTGTGTCCAATCTAATCACCTACCAGTGTGTATGGAGTGTGGGAGGAAACCGGAGGACCCGGAGGAAACCCACCCAAACACAGAGAGAACATACAAATTCTTTGCAGATGGTGACCTGTGTGGGATTTGAACCCGGACCCCAGCACTGCAAAGCTGTATTATTGCCCACTGAACCACGGTGCTGCAGGGCTGTAATACTACCCACTGAGCCACGGTGCTGCAGGGCTGTGGTGCTACCCACTGAGCCACGGTGCTGCAGGGCTGTGGTGCTACCCACTGAGCCACGGTGCTGCAGGGCTGTAATACTACCCACTAAGCCAAGGTGCTGTAGGGCTGTGGTGCTACCCACTGTACCACGGTGCTGCAGGGCTGTGGTGCTATCCACTGAGCCTCGGTGCTGCAGGGCTGTAATACTACCCACTGAGCCACGGTGCTGCAGGGCTGTGGTGCTACCCACTGAGCCACGGTGCTGCAGGGCTGTGGTGCTACCCACTGAGCCACGGTGCTGCAGGGCTGTAGTGCTACCCACTGAACCACGGTGCTGCAGGGCTGTGGTGCTACCCACTGAACCACGGTGCTGCAGGGCTGTGGTGCTACCCACTGAGCCACGGTGCTGCAGGGCTGTGGTGCTACCCACTGAACCACGGTGCTGCAGGGCTGTGGTGCTACCCACTGAGCTATGGTGCTGCAGGGCTGTGGTGCTACCCACTGAGCCACGGTGCTGCAGGGCTGTGGTGTTACCCACTGAACCACGGTGCTGCAGGGCTGTGGTGCTACCCACTGAGCCACGGTGCTGCAGGGCTGTAATACTACCCACTGAGCCACGGTGCTGCAGGGCTGTGGTGCTACCCACTGAACCACGGTGCTGCAGGGCTGTGGTGCTACCCACTGAGCCACGGTGCTGCAGGGCTGTGGTGCTACCCACTGAACCACGGTGCTGCAGAGCTGTGGTGCTACCCACTGAACCACGGTGCTGCAGAGCTGTAATACTACCCACTGAGCCACGGTGCTGCAGGGCTGTGGTGCTACCCACGGAACCACGGTGCTGCAGGGCTGTAATACTACCCACTGAGCCACGGTGCTGCAGGGCTGTGGTGCTACCCACTGAGCCACGGTGCTGCAGGGCTGTGGTGCTACCCACTGAGCCACGGTGCTGCAGGGCTGTAATACTACCCACTAAGCCAAGGTGCTGTAGGGCTGTGGTGCTACCCACTGAACCACGGTGCTGCAGGGCTGTGGTGCTACCCACTGAACCACGGTGCTGCAGGGCTGTGGTGCTACCCACTGAGCCACGGTGCTGCAGGGCTGTAATACTACCCACTGAGCCACGGTGCTGCAGGGCTGTGGTGCTACCCACTGAGCCACGGTGCTGCAGGGCTGTGGTGCTACCCACTGAACCACGGTGCTGCAGGGCTGTGGTGCTACCCACTGAGCCACGGTGCTGCAGGGCTGTGGTGCTACCCACTGAGCCACGGTGCTGCAGGGCTGTGGTGCTACCCACTGAGCCACGGTGCTGCAGGGCTGTAATACTACCCACTGAGCCACGGTGCTGCAGGGCTGTGGTGCTACCCACTGAACCACGGTGCTGCAGGGCTGTGGTGCTACCCACTGAGCCACGGTGCTGCAGGGCTGTGGTGCTACCCACTGAGCCACGGTGCTGCAGGGCTGTGGTGCTACCCACTGAACCACGGTGCTGCAGGGCTGTGGTGCTACCCACTGAGCCACGGTGCTGCAGGGCTGTAATACTACCCACTGAGCCACGGTGCTGCAGGGCTGTGGTGCTACCCACTGAGCCACGGTGCTGCAGGGCTGTGGTGCTACCCACTGAACCACGGTGCTGCAGGGCTGTGGTGCTACCCACTGAGCCACGGTGCTGCAGGGCTGTGGTGCTACCCACTGAGCCACGGTGCTGCAGGGCTGTGGTGCTACCCACTGAGCCACGGTGCTGCAGGGCTGTAATACTACCCACTGAGCCACGGTGCTGCAGGGCTGTGGTGCTACCCACTGAACCACGGTGCTGCAGGGCTGTGGTGCTACCCACTGAGCCACGGTGCTGCAGGGCTGTGGTGCTACCCACTGAGCCACGGTGATGCAGGGCTGTGGTGCTACCCACTGAGCCACGGTGATGCAGGGCTGTGGTGCTACCCACTGAGCCACGGTGCTGCCCTATACAGCAGGTTTATGGAGCTGGAGCTGATACAAAGCTTCATACATTAAAGCCCCGCGTATCTCTGCAGGCGCCTCATTACCGCTCCGCACGGACTGGGGCTGAGTGTGTGGGGGGGGGTCAAGAGACAAAAATACAAAAATGTTTTCCATTTATGAATAAATCTCCCTGCGCCATACATTGGGGGTGGGGGAGGAGACCCTCCGTGTGCGGGGGCTGCATCCCCCCAGGTCAGAGGATTAAGGGGCCTCATCCTCCCGGCAGAGAACAATCCGTGGCTTCATCCGGAGGGGCCTGAGATATTAGGAGGCATTAGGTACCTGGCGCAGGGTAATCTCTTCTCTGTTACCCTCCTACACAACGCGGAAACCTGCGGCTCCGGATCACGATTCCCGGATATTGTATACAGGAGACCGAACGCTGCGACATTGTCTCCGAATCTATGGAGACCCGGATAATCGCCGCTCCGAGCGCTCGTGCTTCCTCCTACTAGGAAGTGTAAGATTGTATCTGGAAGCTCCCGGGGTTAAATGACAGGGGGGGGGGGCGACATGTGACCCGGGGCATTGGGGCCCCTGTATATAACCCGCAGGGCCCCGCACATAACACGGGAGGCAGCGAGGACATGAATAACCTTGGTATTTGTCTGCCGTGACCCCCATGACTCCGTTTACTCAGTCGCCCTCACATTTACATGCAACGCCGGAGCTCGCCGCAGCAGAGGTGATTTGTATTCTAATGGCGGCTGTTGTCTTGGCAACGCACTGGAGACCTGAAAACTCCCGGAAAAATAGGAAGTTTCTTCCGGCATCGCTCAGCAATCCCGAGGCTTAGCAAAAACCGGGCTCAGTGTATCCAGAGGTTATCCCCGTGGGGACGGACGGGGGGAGCCGTGAGGGGGACGGACGGACGGGGGGAGCCGTGAGGGGGACGGACGGACGGGAGCCATGAGGGGGAAGGACGGGGGGGGAGCCGTGAGGGGGACGAACGGAACGGGGAAGCCGTGAGGGAAACGAACGGACGGGGGGAGCCGTGAGGGGGACGGAGACAGACTATAATATTACACATAATCTCCGGAGGACCACCCGGGGCGTCTCCTCTTGGTTACCCGTGCACCTCTGTAGTCGAGCAGAAGGGGCGTCTCCTCTTTCTTACCCGTGCACCTCTGTAGTCGAGCAGAAGGGGCGTCTCCTCTTTCTTACCCGTGCACCTCTGTAGTCGAGCAGAAGGGGCGTCTCCTCTTGGTTACCCGTGCACCGCTGTAGTCGAGCAGAAGGGGCGTCTCCTCTTGGTTACCCGTGCACCTCTGTAGTCGAGCAGAAGGGGCGTCTCCTCTTGGTTACCCGTGCACCTCTGTAGTTGAGCAGAAGGGGCGTCTCCTCTTTCTTACCCGTGCACCTCTGTAGTCGAGCAGAAGGGGCGTCTCCTCTTGGTTACCCGTGCACCGCTGTAGTCGAGCAGAAGGGGCGTCTCCTCTCGGTTACCCGTGCACCTCTGTAGTCGAGCAGAAGGGGCGTCTCCTCTCGGTTACCCGTGCACCTCTGTAGTCGAGCAGAAGGGGCGTCTCCTCTCGGTTACCCGTGCACCTCTGTAGTCGAGCAGAAGGGGCGTCTCCTCTTGGTTACCCGTGCACCTCTGTAGTCGAGCAGAAGGGGCGTCTCCTCTCGGTTACCCGTGCACCTCTGTAGTCGAGCAGAAGGGGCGTCTCCTCTTGGTTACCCGTGCACCTCTGTAGTCTAGCAGAAGGGGCGTCTCCTCTTGGTTACCCGTGCACCTCTGTAGTCGAGCAGAAGGGGCGTCTCCTCTCGGTTACCCGTGCACCTCTGTAGTCGAGCAGAAGGGGCGTCTCCTCTTGGTTACCCGTGCACCTCTGTAGTCGAGCAGAAGGGGCGTCTCCTCTTGGTTACCCGTGCACCTCTGTAGTCGAGCAGAAGGGGCGTCTCCTCTTGGTTACCCGTGCACCGCTGTAGTCGAGCAGAAGGGGCGTCTCCTCTTGGTTACCCGTGCACCTCTGTAGTAGAGCAGAAGGGGCGTCTCCTCTTGGTTACCCGTGCACCTCTGTAGTCGAGCAGAAGGGGCGTCTCCTCTTGGTTACCCGTGCACCTCTGTAGTCGAGCAGAAGGGGCGTCTCCTCTTGGTTACCCGTACACCGCTGTAGTCGAGCAGAAGGGGCGTCTCCTCTTGGTTACCCGTGCACCTCTGTAGTCGAGCAGAAGGGGCGTCTCCTCTTGGTTACCCGTGCACCTCTGTAGTCGAGCAGAAGGGGCGTCTCCTCTTGGTTACCCGTGCACCTCTGTAGTCGAGCAGAAGGGGCGTCTCCTCTTGGTTACCCGTGCACCGCTGTAGTCGAGCAGAAGGGGCGTCTCCTCTTGGTTACCCGTGCACCGCTGTAGTCGAGCAGAAGGGGCGTCTCCTCTTGGTTACCCGTGCACCTCTGTAGTCGAGCAGAAGGGGCGTCTCCTCTTGGTTACCCGTGCACCTCTGTAGTTGAGCAGAAGGGGCGTCTCCTCTTTCTTACCCGTGCACCTCTGTAGTCGAGCAGAAGGGGCGTCTCCTCTTGGTTACCCGTGCACCGCTGTAGTCGAGCAGAAGGGGCGTCTCCTCTCGGTTACCCGTGCACCTCTGTAGTCGAGCAGAAGGGGCGTCTCCTCTCGGTTACCCGTGCACCTCTGTAGTCGAGCAGAAGGGGCGTCTCCTCTCGGTTACCCGTGCACCTCTGTAGTCGAGCAGAAGGGGCGTCTCCTCTTGGTTACCCGTGCACCTCTGTAGTCGAGCAGAAGGGGCGTCTCCTCTCGGTTACCCGTGCACCTCTGTAGTCGAGCAGAAGGGGCGTCTCCTCTTGGTTACCCGTGCACCTCTGTAGTCTAGCAGAAGGGGCGTCTCCTCTTGGTTACCCGTGCACCTCTGTAGTCTAGCAGAAGGGGCGTCTCCTCTTGGTTACCCGTGCACCGCTGTAGTCGAGCAGAAGGGGCGTCTCCTCTTGGTTACCCGTGCACCTCTGTAGTAGAGCAGAAGGGGCGTCTCCTCTTGGTTACCCGTGCACCTCTGTAGTCGAGCAGAAGGGGCGTCTCCTCTTGGTTACCCGTGCACCTCTGTAGTCGAGCAGAAGGGGCGTCTCCTCTTGGTTACCCGTACACCGCTGTAGTCGAGCAGAAGGGGCGTCTCCTCTTGGTTACCCGTGCACCTCTGTAGTCGAGCAGAAGGGGCGTCTCCTCTTGGTTACCCGTGCACCTCTGTAGTCGAGCAGAAGGGGCGTCTCCTCTTGGTTACCCGTACACCGCTGTAGTCGAGCAGAAGGGGCGTCTCCTCTTGGTTACCCGTGCACCGCTGTAGTCGAGCAGAAGGGGCGTCTCCTCTTGGTTACCCAAGCACCTCTGTAGTCGAGCAGAAGGGGCGTCTCCTCTTGGTTACCCAAGCACCTCTGTAGTCGAGCAGAAGGGGCGTCTCCTCTTTCTTACCCGTGCACCTCTGTAGTCGAGCAGAAGGGGCGTCTCCTCTCGGTTACCCGTGCACCTCTGTAGTCGAGCAGAAGGGGCGTCTCCTCTTGGTTACCCAAGCACCTCTGTAGTCGAGCAGAAGGGGCGTCTCCTCTTGGTTACCCAAGCACCTCTGTAGTCGAGCAGAAGGGGCATCTCCTCTTTCTTACCCGTGCACCTCTGTAGTCGAGCAGAAGGGGCGTCTCCTCTCGGTTACCCGTGCACCTCTGTAGTCGAGCAGAAGGGGCGTCTCCTCTTGGTTACCTGTGCACCTCTGTAGTCGAGCAGAAGGGGCGTCTCCTCTCGGTTACCCGTACACCGCTGTAGTCGAGCAGAAGGGGCGTCTCCTCTCGGTTACCCGTGCACCTCTGTAGTCGAGCAGAAGGGGCGTCTCCTCTTGGTTACCCGTGCACCGCTGTAGTCGAGCAGAAGGGGCGTCTCCTCTCGGTTACCCGTGCACCTCTGTAGTCGAGCAGAAGGGGCGCCTCCTCTTGGTTACCCGTGCACCTCTGTAGTCGAGCAGAAGGGGCGTCTCCTCTTGGTTACCTGTGCACCTCTGTAGTCGAGCAGAAGGGGCGTCTCCTCTTGGTTACCCGTACACCGCTGTAGTCGAGCAGAAGGGGCGTCTCCTCTTGGTTACCCGTGCACCTCTGTAGTCGAGCAGAAGGGGCGTCTCCTCTTGGTTACCCGTGCACCTCTGTAGTCGAGCAGAAGGGGCGTCTCCTCTCGGTTACCCGTGCACCTCTGTAGTCGAGCAGAAGGGGCGTCTTCTCTTGGTTACCCGTGCACCTCTGTAGTCGAGCAGAAGGGGCGTCTCCTCTCGGTTACCCGTGCACCTCTGTAGTCGAGCAGAAGGGGCGTCTCCTCTTGGTTACCTGTGCACCGCTGTAGTCGAGCAGAAGGGGCGTCTCCTCTTGGTTACCCGTGCACCGCTGTAGTCGAGCAGAAGGGGCAGCTCCTCTTGGTTACCCGTGCACCTCTGTAGTCTAGCAGAAGGGGCGTCTCCTCTTGGTTACCCGTGCACCGCTGTAGTCGAGCAGAAGGGGCGTCTCCTCTTGGTTACCCGTGCACCTCTGTAGTCGAGCAGAAGGGGCGTCTCCTCTTGGTTATCCGTGCACCGCTGTAGTCGAGCAGAAGGGGCGTCTCCTCTTGGTTACCCGTGCACCGCTGTAGTGGAGCAGAAGGGGCGTCTCCTCTTGGTTACCCGTGCACCGCTGTAGTGGAGCAGAAGGGGTGTCTCCTCTTGGTTACCCGTGCACCTCTGTAGTGGAGCAGAAGGGGCGTCTCCTCTTGGTTACCCGTGCACCTCTGTAGTCGAGCAGAAGGGGCGTCTCCTCTCGGTTACCTGTACACCGCTGTAGTCGAGCAGAAGGGGCGTCTCCTCTTGGTTACCCGTGCACCTCTGTAGTCGAGCAGAAGGGGCGTCTCCTCTTGGTTACCCGTGCACCTCTGTAGTCGAGCAGAAGGGGCGTCTCCTCTTGGTTACCCGTGCACCTCTGTAGTCGAGCAGAAGGGGCGTCTCCTCTTGGTTACCCGTGCACCGCTGTAGTGGAGCAGAAGGGGTGTCTCCTCTCGGTTACCCGTGCACCGCTGTAGTCGAGCAGAAGGGGCGTCTCCTCTCGGTTACCCGTGCACCTCTGTAGTCGAGCAGAAGGGGCGTCTCCTCTTGGTTACCCGTGCACCTCTGTAGTCGAGCAGAAGGGGCGTCTCCTCTTGGTTACCCGTGCACCTCTGTAGTCGAGCAGAAGGGGCGTCTCCTCTCGGTTACCCGTGCACCTCTGTAGTCTAGCAGAAGGGGCGTCTCCTCTTGGTTACCCGTGCACCTCTGTAGTCGAGCAGAAGGGGCGTCTCCTCTTGGTTACCCGTGCACCTCTGTAGTTGAGCAGAAGGGGCGTCTCCTCTTGGTTACCCGTGCACCTCTGTAGTCGAGCAGAAGGGGCGTCTCCTCTTGGTTACCCGTGCACCTCTGTAGTCGAGCAGAAGGGGCGTCTCCTCTTGGTTACCCGTGCACCGCTGTAGTCGAGCAGAAGGGGCGTCTCCTCTTGGTTACCCTTGCACCGCTGTAGTCGAGCAGAAGGGGCGTCTCCTCTTGGTTACCTGTGCACCTCCGTAGTCGAGCAGAAGGGGCGTCTCCTCTTGGTTACCTGTGCACCTCCGTAGTCGAGCAGAAGGGGCGTCTCCTCTTGGTTACCCGTGCACCGCTGTAGTCGAGCAGAAGGGGCGTCTCCTCTTGGTTACCCGTGCACCGCTGTAGTCGAGCAGAAGGGGCGTCTCCTCTTGGTTACCCGTGCACCTCTGTAGTCGAGCAGAAGGGGCGTCTCCTCTTGGTTACCCGTGCACCGCTGTAGTCGAGCAGAAGGGGCGTCTCCTCTTGGTTACCCGTGCACCGCTGTAGTCGAGCAGAAGGGGCGTCTCCTCTTGGTTACCTGTGCACCTCCGTAGTCGAGCAGAAGGGGCGTCTCCTCTTGGTTACCCGTGCACCGCTGTAGTCGAGCAGAAGGGGCGTCTCCTCTTGGTTACCTGTGCACCTCTGTAGTCGAGCAGAAGGGGCGTCTCCTCTTGGTTACCCGTGCACCGCTGTAGTCGAGCAGAAGGGGCGTCTCCTCTTGGTTACCCGTGCACCTCTGTAGTCGAGCAGAAGGGGCGTCTCCTCTTGGTTACCCGTGCACCTCTGTAGTCGAGCAGAAGGGGCGTCTCCTCTTGGTTACCCGTACACCGCTGTAGTCGAGCAGAAGGGGCGTCTCCTCTTGGTTACCCGTGCACCGCTGTAGTCGAGCAGAAGGGGCGTCTCCTCTTGGTTACCTGTGCACCTCTGTAGTCGAGCAGAAGGGGCGTCTCCTCTCGGTTACCCGTGCACCTCTGTAGTCTAGCAGAAGGGGCGTCTCCTCTTGGTTACCCGTGCACCTCTGTAGTCGAGCAGAAGGGGCGTCTCCTCTTGGTTACCTGTGCACCTCTGTAGTCGAGCAGAAGGGGCGTCTCCTCTCGGTTACCCGTGCACCTCTGTAGTCTAGCAGAAGGGGCGTCTCCTCTTGGTTACCCGTGCACCTCTGTAGTCGAGCAGAAGGGGCGTCTCAGGGGGAATTATTAGATCTTTTTCGTACAGTTCTAGGAAGTGATTCTGTCTCTGATCTCTTGCAGCTAGAGCGACCTGCGCAGACACGGACTTCACCTGTGACAACGGCCATTGTATCCTGGCCCACTGGAAGTGTGACGGCGAGCCGGAGTGTCCTGATGGGAGTGATGAGTCTGAGGCCACCTGCAGTTACAGTAAGTGTGCACAGGGCTCTAATGGGGGCTGTTAGGGATATCTGCTCCATAACTAATAACCCGACTATAAGCCTCCATTGGGCAGTTTGTGTGTAACCTGTACAGCGCCGCACATCTGGCACATCCCGCTACTACAGCCTGACTACAGTTTGCTGATAATTGGAGCCTCTATTAGAAATACATATTCAGGCCGTTGTTTGTTTTGGCCGGTTTTATACCGGGCTCCTTGACAGATACCCGGTGGCCCCCGCCAGGGCCGGTGTCCTTCTTAATGGCTGTAGATAAGATTCGGTCTCTCCAGAAGGGTGACTCCTCTTAGTTTCAGGCTCCGGGCCTCTTGTGTCTTGTATCCTCTTCATACGTGTTTATTAGTGCAGATTTTGCAGCCCCAGGCACAGTTTTTGGCATTGGTCGGCGTCTCGCCCCTTTACTGCAGGTTCCGGGTGATGCCACACGTGGTGTTTTGAACCCGTTTTGTTCCGATTTTTAAGCAGTCTGTTATAAACCGCATCCGTTTTTGACCATTTTCATTCAAGATAATTAGGAAAACTTGTAAAATACGCATGCGTTTTTTAATGGACTGCTGAAAAACGGAGCAAAAAACGGGTTCAAAACGCCATGTGTGGCATCACCCTTATTGGTGACATTTGGCCTTAAGGAGAAGGCGAGGTGAACGCCTTGTAGAAGATCTTGTACTGATGACCCCTGTCTATGACTATGTGATGACCCCTGTCTATGACTATGTGATGACCCCTGTCTATGTGATGACCCCTGTCTATGACTATGTGATGACCCCTGTCTATGACTATGTGATGACCCCTGTCTATGTGATGACCCCTGTCTATGACTATGTGATGACCCCTGTCTATGACTATGTGATGACCCCTGTCTATGTGATGACCCCTGTTTATGACTATGTGATGACCCCTGTTTATGACTGTGATGACCCCTGTCTATGTGATGACCCCTGTCTATGTGATGACCCCTGTCTATGTGATGACCCCTGTCTATGTGATGACCCCCTGTTTATGACTATGTGATGACCCCTGTCTATGTCTATGTGATGACCCCCTGTTTATGACTATGTGATGACCCCTGTCTATGTGATGACCCCTGTCTATGTGATGACCCCTGTCTATGTGATGAGCCCTGTCTATGTGATGACCCCTGTCTATGTGATGAGCCCTGTCTATGTGATGAGCCCTGTCTATGTGATGAGCCCTGTCTATGTGATGAGCCCTGTCTATGTGATGAGCCCTGTCTATGTGATGAGCCCTGTCTATGTGATGAGCCCTGTCTATGTGATGAGCCCTGTCTATGTGATGACCCCTGTCTATGTGATGACCCCTGTCTATGTGATGACCCCTGTCTATGTCTATGTGATGACCCCTGTCTATGTGATGACCCCTGTCTATGTGATGACCCCTGTCTATGACTATGTGATGACCCCTGTCTATGACTATGTGATGACCCCTGTCTATGACTATGTGATGACCCCTGTCTATGTGATAACCCCTGTCTATGTCTATGTGATGACCCCTGTCTATGTGATGACCCCTGTCTATGTGATGACCCCTGTCTATGACTATGTGATGACCCCTGTCTATGACTATGTGATGACCCCTGTCTATGACTATGTGATGACCCCTGTCTATGACTATGTGATGACCCCTGTCTATGACTATGTGATGACCCCTGTCTATGACTATGTGATGACCCCTGTCTATGTGATGACCCCTGTCTATGACTATGTGATGACCCCTGTCTATGACTATGTGATGACCCCTGTCTATGTGATGACCCCTGTCTATGACTATGTGATGACCCCTGTCTATGACTATGTGATGACCCCTGTCTATGACTATGTGATGACCCCTGTCTATGACTATGTGATGACCCCTGTCTATGACTATGTGATGACCCCTGTCTATGACTATGTGATGACCCCTGTCTATGTGATGACCCCTGTCTATGACTATGTGATGACCCCTGTCTATGACTATGTGATGACCCCTGTCTATGTGATGACCCCTGTCTATGTGATGACCCCTGGTTTGGCGTCACGTGTTCCCTATGTGATGACCCCTGTCTATGTGATGACCCCTGTCTATGTGATGACCCCTGTCTATGACTATGTGATGACCCCTGTCTATGTGATGACCCATGTCTATGACTATGTGATGACCCCTGTCTATGTGATGACCCATGTCTATGACTATGTGATGACCCCTGTCTATGTGATGACCCCTGTCTATGACTATGTGATGACCCCTGTCTATGACTATGTGATGACCCCTGTCTATGTGATGACCCCTGTCTATGACTATGTGATGACCCCTGTCTATGACTATGTGATGACCCCTGTCTATGACTATGTGATGACCCCTGTCTATGTGATGACCCCTGTCTATGACTATGTGATGACCCCTGTCTATGACTATGTGATGACCCCTGTCTATGACTATGTGATGACCCCTGTCTATGACTATGTGATGACCCCTGTCTATGTGATGACCCCTGTCTATGACTATGTGATGACCCCTGTCTATGACTATGTGATGACCCCTGTCTATGTGATGACCCCTGTCTATGTGATGACCCCTGGTTTGGCGTCACGTGTTCCCTATGTGATGACCCCTGTCTATGTGATGACCCCTGTCTATGTGATGACCCCTGTCTATGACTATGTGATGACCCCTGTCTATGTGATGACCCATGTCTATGACTATGTGATGACCCCTGTCTATGTGATGACCCATGTCTATGACTATGTGATGACCCCTGTCTATGTGATGACCCCTGTCTATGACTATGTGATGACCCCTGTCTATGACTATGTGATGACCCCTGTCTATGACTATGTGATGACCCCTGTCTATGTGATGACCCCTGTCTATGACTATGTGATGACCCCTCTCTATGTGATGACCCCTGTCTATGACTATGTGATGACCCCTGTCTATGTGATGACCCCTGTCTATGACTATGTGATGACCCCTGTCTATGACTATGTGATGACCCCTGTCTATGTGATGACCCCTGTCTATGACTATGTGATGACCCCTGTCTATGTGATGACCCCTGTCTATGTGATGACCCCTGTCTATGACTATGTGATGACCCCTGTCTATGTGATGACCCATGTCTATGACTATGTGATGACCCCTGTCTATGTGATGACCCCTGTCTATGTGATGACCCCTGTCTATGACTATGTGATGACCCCTGTCTATGACTATGTGATGACCCCTGTCTATGACTATGTGATGACCCCTGTCTATGTCTATGTGATGACCCCTGTCTATGTCTATGTGATGACCCCTGTCTATGTGATGACCCCTGTCTATGACTATGTGATGACCCCTCTCTATGTGATGACCCCTGTCTATGTGATGACCCCTGTCTATGTGATGACCCCTGTCTATGACTATGTGATGACCCCTGTCTATGTGATGACCCCTGTCTATGACTATGTGATGACCCCTGTCTATGTGATGACCCCTGTCTATGACTATGTGATGACCCCTGTCTATGACTATGTGATGACCCCTGTCTATGTGATGACCCCTGTCTATGTGATGACCCCTGTCTATGTGATGACCCCTGGTTTGGCGTCACGTGTTCCCTATGTGATGACCCCTGTCTATGTGATGACCCCTGTCTATGTGATGACCCCTGTCTATGTGATGACCCCTGTCTATGACTATGTGATGACCCCTGTCTATGTGATGACCCCTGTCTATGTGATGACCCCTGTCTATGACTATGTGATGACCCCTGTCTATGTGATGACCCATGTCTATGACTATGTGATGACCCCTGTCTATGTGATGACCCCTGTCTATGTGATGACCCCTGTCTATGACTATGTGATGACCCCTGTCTATGTGATGACCCCTGTCTATGACTATGTGATGACCCCTGTCTATGTGATGACCCCTGTCTATGTGATGACCCCTGTCTATGTGATGACCCCTGTCTATGTGATGACCCCTGTCTATGACTATGTGATGACCCCTCTCTATGTGATGACCCCTGTCTATGACTATGTGATGACCCCTGTCTATGTGATGACCCCTGTCTATGACTATGTGATGACCCCTGTCTATGACTATGTGATGACCCCTGTCTATGTGATGACCCCTGTCTATGACTATGTGATGACCCCTGTCTATGACTATGTGATGACCCCTGTCTATGTGATGACCCCTGTCTATGTGATGACCCCTGGTTTGGCGTCACGTGTTCCCTATGTGATGACCCCTGTCTATGTGATGACCCCTGTCTATGTGATGACCCCTGTCTATGACTATGTGATGACCCCTGTCTATGACTATGTGATGACCCCTGTCTATGTGATGACCCCTGTCTATGTGATGACCCCTGTCTATGTGATGACCCCTGTCTATGACTATGTGATGACCCCTGTCTATGTGATGACCCCTGTCTATGACTATGTGATGACCCCTGTCTATGTGATGACCCCTGTCTATGTGATGACCCCTGTCTATGACTATGTGATGACCCCTGTCTATGACTATGTGATGACCCCTGTCTATGTGATGACCCCTGTCTATGTGATGACCCCTGTCTATGTGATGACCCCTGTCTATGACTATGTGATGACCCCTGTCTATGTGATGACCCCTGTCTATGACTATGTGATGACCCCTGTCTATGACTATGTGATGACCCCTGTCTATGTGATGACCCCTGTCTATGACTATGTGATGACCCCTGTCTATGTGATGACCCCTGTCTATGTGATGACCCCTGTCTATGTGATGACCCCTGGTTTGGCGTCACGTGTTCCCTATGTGATGAGCCCTGTCTATGTGATGAGCCCTGTCTATGTGATGACCCCTGTCTATGTGATGACCCCTGTCTATGTGATGACCCCTGTCTATGACTATGTGATGACCCCTGTCTATGTGATGACCCCTGTCTATGTGATGACCCCTGTCTATGACTATGTGATGACCCCTGTCTATGTGATGACCCATGTCTATGACTATGTGATGACCCCTGTCTATGTGATGACCCCTGTCTATGTGATGACCCCTGTCTATGACTATGTGATGACCCCTGTCTATGACTATGTGATGACCCCTGTCTATGTGATGACCCCTGTCTATGTCTATGTGATGACCCCTGTCTATGTGATGACCCCTGTCTATGACTATGTGATGACCCCTGTCTATGACTATGTGATGACCCCTCTCTATGTGATGACCCCTGTCTATGACTATGTGATGACCCCTGTCTATGTGATGACCCCTGTCTATGACTATGTGATGACCCCTGTCTATGACTATGTGATGACCCCTCTCTATGTGATGACCCCTGTCTATGACTATGTGATGACCCCTGTCTATGTGATGACCCCTGTCTATGACTATGTGATGACCCCTGTCTATGACTATGTGATGACCCCTGTCTATGTGATGACCCCTGTCTATGTGATGACCCCTGTCTATGTGATGACCCCTGGTTTGGCGTCACGTGTTCCCTATGTGATGACCCCTGTCTATGTGATGACCCCTGTCTATGTGATGACCCCTGTCTATGTGATGACCCCTGTCTATGACTATGTGATGACCCCTGTCTATGACTATGTGATGACCCCTGTCTATGTGATGACCCCTGTCTATGACTATGTGATGACCCCTGTCTATGTGATGACCCCTGTCTATGTGATGACCCCTGTCTATGACTATGTGATGACCCCTGTCTATGACTATGTGATGACCCCTGTCTATGTGATGACCCCTGTCTATGTGATGACCCCTGTCTATGTGATGACCCCTGTCTATGACTATGTGATGACCCCTGTCTATGTGATGACCCCTGTCTATGACTATGTGATGACCCCTGTCTATGACTATGTGATGACCCCTGTCTATGTGATGACCCCTGTCTATGACTATGTGATGACCCCTGTTTATGACTATGTGATGACCCCTCTCTATGTGATGAGCCCTCTCTATGTGATGACCCCTCTCTATGTGATGACCCCTGTCTATGTGATGACCCCTGTCTATGTGATGACCCCTGTCTATGTGATGACCCCTGTCTATGACTATGTGATGACCCCTGTCTATGTGATGACCCCTGTCTATGACTATGTGATGACCCCTGTCTATGTGATGACCCCTGTCTATGACTATGTGATGACCCCTGTCTATGTGATGACCCCTGTCTATGACTATGTGATGACCCCTGTCTATGACTATGTGATGACCCCTGTCTATGTGATGACCCCTGTCTATGACTATGTGATGACCCCTGTCTATGTGATGACCCCTGTCTATGACTATGTGATGACCCCTGTTTATGACTATGTGATGACCCCTCTCTATGTGATGAGCCCTCTCTATGTGATGACCCCTCTCTATGTGATGACCCCTCTCTATGTGATGACCCCTGTCTATGTGATGACCCCTGTCTATGTGATGACCCCTGTCTATGTGATGACCCCTGTCTATGACTATGTGATGACCCCTGTCTATGTGATGACCCCTGTCTATGACTATGTGATGACCCCTGTCTATGTGATGACCCCTGTTTATGACTATGTGATGACCCCTGTCTATGTGATGACCCCTGTCTATGTGATGACCCCTGTCTATGTGATGACCCCTGTCTATGTGATGACCCCTGTCTATGTGATGACCCCTGTCTATGACTATGTGATGACCCCTGTCTATGTGATGACCCCTGTCTATGTGATGACCCCTGTCTATGTGATGACCCCTGTCTATGTGATGACCCCTGTCTATGTGATGACCCCTGTCTATGTGATGACCCCTGTCTATGACTATGTGATGACCCCTGTCTATGTGATGACCCCTGTCTATGTGATGACCCCTGTCTATGACTATGTGATGACCCCTGTCTATGTGATGACCCCTGTCTATGTGATGACCCCTGTCTATGACTATGTGATGACCCCTGTCTATGTGATGACCCCTGTCTATGTGATGACCCCTGTCTATGACTATGTGATGACCCCTGTCTATGTGATGACCCCTGTCTATGTGATGACCCCTGTCTATGTGATGACCCCTGTCTATGTGATGACCCCTGTCTATGTGATGACCCCTGTCTATGTGATGACCCCTGTCTATGTGATGACCCCTGTCTATGTGATGACCCCTGTCTATGTGATGACCCCTGTCTATGTGATGACCCCTGTCTATGTGATGACCCCTGTCTATGTGATGACCCCTGTCTATGTGATGACCCCTGTCTATGTGATGACCCCTGTCTATGTGATGACCCCTGTCTATGTGATGACCCCTGTCTATGTGATGACCCCTGTCTATGTGATGACCCCTGTCTATGTGATGACCCCTGTCTATGTGATGACCCCTGTCTATGTGATGACCCCTGTCTATGTGATGACCCCTGTCTATGTGATGACCCCTGTCTATGTGATGAGCCCTGTCTATGTGATGACCCCTGTCTATGTGATGACCCCTGTCTATGTGATGACCCCTGTCTATGTGATGACCCCTGTTTATGTGATGACCCCTGTCTATGTGATGACCCCTGTCTATGTGATGACCCCTGTCTATGTGATGAGCCCTGTCTATGTGATGACCCCTGTCTATGTGATGACCCCTGTCTATGTGATGACCCCTGTCTATGACTATGTGATGACCCCTGTTTATGACTATGTGATGACCCCTGTCTATGTGATGACCCCTGTCTATGTGATGACCCCTGTCTATGTGATGAGCCCTGTCTATGTGATGACCCCTGTCTATGTGATGACCCCTGTCTATGTGATGACCCCTGTCTATGTGATGACCCCTGTCTATGTGATGACCCCTGTCTATGTGATGACCCCTGTCTATGTGATGAGCCCTGTCTATGTGATGACCCCTGGTTGGGTGTCACGTGTTCGCTATGTGATGACCCCTGTCTATGTGATGACCCCTGTCTATGTGATGACCCCTGTCTATGTGATGACCCCTGTCTATGTGATGACCCCTGTCTATGTGATGAGCCCTGTCTATGTGATGACCCCTGTCTATGTGATGACCCCTGTCTATGTGATGAGCCCTGTCTATGTGATGACCCCTGTCTATGTGATGACCCCTGTCTATGTGATGACCCCTGTCTATGTGATGACCCCTGTCTATGTGATGAGCCCTGTCTATGTGATGAGCCCTGTCTATGTGATGAGCCCTGTCTATGTGATGACCCCTGTCTATGTGATGACCCCTGTCTATGTGATGACCCCTGTCTATGTGATGACCCCTGGTTGGGCGTCACATGTTCCCTATTATTATTCACCCGCAGTCTATAATTAACCCCGTGTGGTTCTCCTATTGTTTTGCACTTTACCCTGGCTTATCGGTGCAGGAGCGGCAGACATTAGTGTCCGCTCTGTGATTCCATGTGTTCTGGAGCCGCTGTCTATGTGATGACCCCTGTCTATGTGATGACCCCTGTCTATGTGATGACCCCTGTCTATGTGATGACCCCTGTCTATGTGATGACCCCTGTCTATGTGATGACCCCTGTCTATGTGATGAGCCCTGTCTATGTGATGACCCCTGGTTGGGTGTCACGTGTTCGCTATGTGATGACCCCTGTCTATGTGATGACCCCTGTCTATGTGATGACCCCTGTCTATGTGATGACCCCTGTCTATGTGATGACCCCTGTCTATGTGATGAGCCCTGTCTATGTGATGACCCCTGTCTATGTGATGACCCCTGTCTATGTGATGAGCCCTGTCTATGTGATGACCCCTGTCTATGTGATGACCCCTGTCTATGTGATGACCCCTGTCTATGTGATGACCCCTGTCTATGTGATGAGCCCTGTCTATGTGATGAGCCCTGTCTATGTGATGAGCCCTGTCTATGTGATGACCCCTGTCTATGTGATGACCCCTGTCTATGTGATGACCCCTGTCTATGTGATGACCCCTGTCTATGTGATGACCCCTGTCTATGTGATGACCCCTGGTTGGGCGTCACATGTTCCCTATTATTATTCACCCGCAGTCTATAATTAACCCCGTGTGGTTCTCCTATTGTTTTGCACTTTACCCTGGCTTATCGGTGCAGAAGCGGCAGACATTAGTGTCCGGTCTGTGATTCCATGTGTTCTGGAGCCGCAGGTCACGGCCGCACATTCAGAGCGGATAATTCCCGCGCTATTTCACGCATCATCCGTTCCCCGGGTTTCCGTCCATCGCACAATCCTCACATCAGACGTTTCTGTAATATCTCATTATGGGGGTGAAGCGTCCGGGATGAGACTGTAATAATGTGACATCTGTCTGGGGCTGCGGATCTGATCACAGACCAATCTCTCCAAATCTCTGCAGCGGGGGAGGGGGGGGGATTGTGTGTCAGATGATCCCCGGAGATGGAGGTGAGACATTTGTGGCTCCATCAGACGTTTCTTCTCTGGAGACTCCACCATAATGGAAGGTGAATGACAGAAGGACCTCTCCAGGGACCTGCATCCAGTGCGGACCCCCTCCCCCTAGTATATAGCACAGGACTCCTCCTGACAGGGGATAGTATATAGCACAGGACTCCTCCTGACAGGTGATAGTATATAACACAGGACTCCTGACAGGGGATAGTATATAGCACAGGACTGCTCCTGACAGGGGATAGTATATAGCACAGGACTCCTCCTGACAGGTGATAGTATATAACACAGGACTCCTGACAGGGGATAGTATATAACACAGGACTCCTCCTGACAGGGGATAGTATATAGCACAGGACTCCTGACAGGGGATAGTATATAGCACAGGACTCCTCCTGACAGGGGATAGTATATAGCACAGGACTCCTCCTGATAGGGGATAGTATATAGCACAGGACTCCTCCTGACAGGGGATAGTATATAGCACAGGACTCCTGACAGGGGATAGTATATAGCACAGGACTCCTCCTGACAGGGGATAGTATATAGCACAGGACTCCTCCTGACAGGGGATAGTATATAGCACAGGACTCCTCCTGACAGGGGATAGTATATAACACAGGACTACTCCTGACAGGGGATAGTATATAGCACAGGACTCCTCCTGACAGGGGGTAGTATATAGCACAGGACTCCTCCTGACAGGGGGTAGTATATAGCACAGGACTACTCCTGACAGGGGATAGTATATAGCACAGGACTCCTCCTGACAGGGGATAGTATATAGCACAGGACTCCTGACAGGGGATAGTATATAACACAGGACTCCTCCTGACAGGGGATAGTATATAGCACAGGACTCCTCCTGACAGGGGATAGTATATAGCACAGGACTCCTCCTGACAGGGGATAGTATATAGCACAGGACTCCTCCTGACAGGGGATAGTATATATCACAGGACTCCTCCAGACAGGGGATAGTATATAGCACAGGACTCCTCCTGACAGGGGATAGTATATAGCACAGGACTCCTCCTGACAGGGGGTAGTATATAGCACAGGACTCCTCCTGACAGGGGATAGTATATAGCACAGGCCTCCTCCTGACAGGGGATAGTATATAGCACAGGACTACTCCTGACAGGGGATAGTATATAGCACAGGACTCCTCCTGACAGGGGATAGTATATAGCACAGGACTCCTCCTGACAGGGGATAGTATATAGCACAGGACTCCTGACAGGGGATAGTATATAGCACAGGACTCCTCCTGACAGGGGATAGTATATAACACAGGACTACTCCTGACAGGGGATAGTATATAGCACAGGACTCCTCCTGACAGGGGGTAGTATATAGCACAGGACTCCTCCTGACAGGGGATAGTATATAGCACAGGACTCCTCCTGACAGGGGATAGTATATAGCACAGGACTACTACTGACAGGGGATAGTATATAGCACAGGACTCCTCCTGACAGGTGATAGTATATAACACAGGACTCCTGACAGGGGATAGTATATAGCACAGGACTCCTCCTGACAGGGGATAGTATATAACACAGGACTCCTCCTGACAGGGGATAGTATATAGCACAGGACTCCTCCTGACAGGGGATAGTATATAGCACAGGACTCCTCCTGACAGGGGATAGTATATAGCACAGGACTCCTCCTGACAGGGGATAGTATATAGCACAGGACTCCTCCTGACAGGTGATAGTATATAACACAGGACTACTCCTGACAGGGGATAGTATATAGCACAGGACTCCTCCTGACAGGGGGTAGTATATAGCACAGGACTCCTCCTGACAGGGGATAGTATATAGCACAGGACTCCTCCTGACAGGGGATAGTATATAGCACAGGACTCCTCCTGACAGGGGATAGTATATAGCACAGGACTCCTGACAGGGGATAGTATATAGCACAGGACTACTACTGACAGGGGATAGTATATAGCACAGGACTCCTCCTGACAGGTGATAGTATATAACACAGGACTCCTGACAGGGGATAGTATATAGCACAGGACTCCTCCTGACAGGGGATAGTATATAACACAGGACTCCTCCTGACAGGGGATAGTATATAGCACAGGACTCCTCCTGACAGGGGATAGTATATAGCACAGGACTCCTCCTGACAGGGGATAGTATATAGCACAGGACTCCTCCTGACAGGGGATAGTATATAGCACAGGACTCCTCCTGACAGGTGATAGTATATAGCACAGGACTCCTCCTGACAGGGGGTAGTATATAACACAGGACTACTCCTGACAGGGGGTAGTATATAACACAGGACTACTCCTGACAGGGGATAGTATATAGCACAGGACTCCTCCTGACAGGGGATAGTATATAACACAGGACTACTCCTGACAGGGGATAGTATATAGCACAGGACTCCTCCTGACAGGGGGTAGTATATAACACAGGACTCCTCCTGACAGGGGATAGTATATAGCACAGGACTCCTCCTGACAGGGGATAGTATATAGCACAGGACTCCTCCTGACAGGGGATAGTATATAGCACAGGACTCCTCCTGACAGGGGGTAGTATATAGCACAGGACTCCTCCTGACAGGGGATAGTATATAGCACAGGACTCCTCCTGACAGGGGATAGTATATAGCACAGGACTCCTCCTGACAGGGGATAGTATATAGCACAGGACTCCTGACAGGGGATAGTATATAGCACAGGACTCCTCCTGACAGGGGGTAGTATATAGCACAGGACTCCTCCTGACAGGGGATAGTATATAGCACAGGACTCCTCCTGACAGGGGGTAGTATATAGCACAGGACTCCTGACAGGGGATAGTATATAGCACAGGACTCCTCCTGACAGGGGATAGTATATAGCACAGGACTCCTCCTGACAGGGGATAGTATATAGCATAGGACTCCTCCTGACAGGGGATAGTATATAGCACAGGACTACTCCTGACAGGGGATAGTATATAGCACAGGACTACTCCTGACAGGGGATAGTATATAGCACAGGACTCCTGACAGGGGATAGTATATAGCACAGGACTCCTCCTGACAGGGGATAGTATATAGCACAGGACTCCTCCTGACAGGGGATAGTATATAGCACAGGACTCCTCCTGACAGGGGATAGTATATAGCACAGGACTCCTCCTGACAGGGGATAGTATATAGCACAGGACTCCTCCTGACAGGGGATAGTATATAGCACAGGACTCCTGACAGGGGATAGTATATAGCACAGGACTCCTGACAGGGGATAGTATATAGCACAGGACTACTCCTGACAGGGGATAGTATATAGCACAGGACTCCTGACAGGGGATAGTATATAGCACAGGACTCCTCCTGACAGGGGGTAGTATATAGCACAGGACTCCTCCTGACAGGGGATAGTATATAGCACAGGACTCCTCCTGACAGGGGATAGTATATAGCACAGGACTCCTCCTGACAGGGGATAGTATACAGTACAGGACTCCTCCTGACAGGGGGTAGTATATAGCACAGGACTCCTCCTGACAGGGGATAGTATATAGCACAGGACTCCTCCTGACAGGGGATAGTATATAGCACAGGACTCCTGACAGGGGATAGTATATAGCACAGGACTCCTCCTGACAGGGGGTAGTATATAGCACAGGACTCCTCCTGACAGGTGATAGTATATAGCACAGGACTCCTCCTGACAGGGGATAGTATATAGCACAGGACTCCTCCTGACAGGGGATAGTATATAGCACAGGACTCCTCCTGACAGGGGATAGTATATAGCACAGGACTCCTCCTGACAGGGGATAGTATATAGCACAGGACTCCTCCTGACAGGGGGTAGTATATAGCACAGGACTCCTGACAGGGGATAGTATATAGCACAGGACTCCTCCTGACAGGGGATAGTATATAGCACAGGACTCCTCCTGACAGGGGATAGTATATAGCACAGGACTCCTGACAGGGGATAGTATATAGCACAGGACTCCTCCTGACAGGGGATAGTATATAGCACAGGACTCCTCCTGACAGGTGATAGTATATAGCACAGGACTCCTGACAGGGGGTAGTATATAGCACAGGACTCCTCCTGACAGGGGATAGTATATAGCACAGGACTACTCCTGACAGGGGATAGTATATAGCACAGGACTCCTCCTGACAGGTGATAGTATATAGCACAGGACTCCTCCTGACAGGGGATAGTATATAGCACAGGACTCCTCCTGACAGGGGATAGTATATAGCACAGGACTCCTCCTGACAGGGGATAGTATATAGCACAGGACTCCTGACAGGGGATAGTATATAGCACAGGACTCCTCCTGACAGGGGGTAGTATATAGCACAGGACTCCTCCTGACAGGGGATAGTATATAACACAGGACTCCTCCTGACAGGGGATAGTATATAGCACAGGACTCCTGACAGGGGATAGTATATAGCACAGGACTCCTCCTGACAGGGGATAGTATATAGCACAGGACTCCTCCTGACAGGGGATAGTATATAGCACAGGACTCCTCCTGACAGGGGATAGTATATAGCACAGGACTCCTGACAGGGGATAGTATATAGCACAGGACTCCTCCTGACAGGGGATAGTATATAGCACAGGACTCCTCCTGACAGGGGATAGTATATAGCACAGGACTCCTCCTGACAGGGGATAGTATATAGCACAGGACTCCTCCTGACAGGGGATAGTATATAGCACAGGACTCCTCCTGACAGGGGATAGTATATAGCACAGGACTCCTGACAGGGGATAGTATATAGCACAGGACTCCTGACAGGGATAGTATATAGCACAGGACTCCTCCTGACAGGGGATAGTATATAGCACAGGACTCCTCCTGACAGGGGATAGTATATAGCACAGGACTCCTCCTGACAGGGGATAGTATATAGCACCGGACTACTCCTGACAGGGGATAGTATATAGCACAGGACTCCTCCTGACAGGGGATAGTATATAGCACAGGACTCCTCCTGACAGGGGATAGTATATAGCACAGGACTCCTCCTGACAGGGGATAGTATATAGCACAGGACTCCTGACAGGGGATAGTATATAGCACAGGACTCCTGACAGGGATAGTATATAGCACAGGACTCCTCCTGACAGGGATAGTATATAGCACAGGACTCCTCCTGACAGGGGATAGTATATAGCACAGGACTCCTCCTGACAGGGGATAGTATATAGCACAGGACTCCTCCTGACAGGGGATAGTATATAGCACCGGACTACTCCTGACAGGGGATAGTATATAGCACAGGACTCCTCCTGACAGGGGATAGTATATAGCACAGGACTCCTGACAGGGGATAGTATATAGCACAGGACTCCTGACAGGGGATAGTATATAGCACAGGACTCCTCCTGACAGGTGATAGTATATAGCACAGGACTCCTGACAGGGGATAGTATATAGCACAGGACTCCTCCTGACAGGGGGTAGTATATAGCACAGGACTACTAAGGGCGCTGGGGGTGGGTGATAGCGGGGTGCGCGCTGGGGGCGGGTGATAGCGGGGTGCACGCTGGGGGTGGGTGATAGCGGGGTGCGCGCTGGGGGTGGGTGATAGCGGGGTGCGCGCTGGGGGTGGGTGATAGCGGGGTGCACGCTGGGGGTGGGTGATAGCGGGGTGCGCGCTGGGGGTGGGTGATAGCGGGGTGCACGCTGGGGGTGGGTGATAGCGGGGTGCGCGCTGGGGGTGGGTGATAGCGGGGTGCGCGCTGGGGGTGGGTGATAGCGGGGTGCGCGCTGGGGGCGGGTGATAGCGGGGTGCGCGCTGGGGGCGGGTGATAGCGGGGTGCGCGCTGGGGGCGGGTGATAGCGGGGTGCGCGCTGGGGGCGGGTGATAGCGGGGTGCGCGCTGGGGGCGGGTGATAGCGGGGTGCGCGCTGGGGGCGGGTGATAGCGGGGTGCGCGCTGGGGGCGGGTGATAGCGGGGTGCGCGCTGGGGGCGGGTGATAGCGGGGTGCGCGCTGGGGGCGGGTGATAGCGGGGTGCGCGCTGGGGGCGGGTGATAGCGGGGTGCGCGCTGGGGGCGGGTGATAGCGGGGTGCGCGCTGGGGGCGGGTGATAGCGGGGTGCGCGCTGGGGGCGGGTGATAGCGGGGTGCGCGCTGGGGGCGGGTGATAGCGGGGTGCGCGCTGGGGGCGGGTGATAGCGGGGTGCGCGCTGGGGGCGGGTGATAGCGGGGTGCGCGCTGGGGGCGGGTGATAGCGGGGTGCGCGCTGGGGGCGGGTGATAGCGGGGTGCGCGCTGGGGGCGGGTGATAGCGGGGTGCGCGCTGGGGGCGGGTGATAGCGGGGTGCGCGCTGGGGGCGGGTGATAGCGGGGTGCGCGCTGGGGGCGGGTGATAGCGGGGTGCGCGCTGGGGGCGGGTGATAGCGGGGTGCGCGCTGGGGGCGGGTGATAGCGGGGTGCGCGCTGGGGGCGGGTGATAGCGGGGTGCGCGCTGGGGGCGGGTGATAGCGGGGTGCGCGCTGGGGGCGGGTGATAGCGGGGTGCGCGCTGGGGGCGGGTGATAGCGGGGTGCGCGCTGGGGGCGGGTGATAGCGGGGTGCGCGCTGGGGGCGGGTGATAGCGGGGTGCGCGCTGGGGGCGGGTGATAGCGGGGTGCGCGCTGGGGGCGGGTGATAGCGGGGTGCACGCTGGGGGCGGGTGATAGCGGGGTGCACGCTGGGGGTGGGTGATAGCGGGGTGCGCGGGGTGGCATAGATCCAGGACCGGGCACAGTCATCATAGGCCTCAGTTTTCCACCTGCTTCTCCATCTCCTCCCTCCATGAATGTAAATGTTTGGGCTCCTTGTAGCGTTTGCTGTTGAGCCGGAGGAGGAAGCCGCACGATGCTTCTCTGATTATGGGGGGTTCAGCGGGCGGAGACTGGAGCGGCTGCTCCCCATTAGGGGTCTGTACTGTAGATGTCACACGCTGGAAGCCGGAGACCCGTAAGACGTTCTGATGGTCCATGGATTGCTATAGGACCCTGGCACGGACCTGTGCACTATTAGTATGGGTGGGGGTCCTGGCAGCGGGGTCCCCTGGGATCAGGCGGTCGTGCACATTAGATGTATTTAGGCCGGACCTTCCAATTCTGGAGAGAAAGGCTGAGGCCATTGGATGTCACCAGGGGGATGGCTGCGGTTTACCATCCCATAAGTCTTGTGCTAGAAGGTAACTGCACTGAATGCTTACGGCACCCCAGGGGTTTGGGGTTCAGGTTGGGGGTCGTCCTGTGTTTGTCTCGCTCATGTTGACCCCGGCTTTCCTCTCTCTCCTGCAGCGAAGCAGATCTGTGCCGCAGAGAAGTTCAGCTGCGGAGAATCCAGCAATAAATGTATCCCGGCCACCTGGAAGTGCGATGGCGAGAGGGACTGCGAAAACGGCCTGGACGAGAAGGACTGTCCTACAGGTGAGTGGCTACACACATGGACGCAAAGTCCCCCCCCCCGGACTTGTCTGTGGATCTCGCGGCTTCCACCGTTATCTGATCCGTTCACTACTGATAATATCCAGATTCATCACCACAGACGGATATTCCGGGACAATGATTGTGTTCAGCTCCGGTCACACTGCGCCAATATTATTATATTATTATATTATTCGGAGGGGCGTTAGAGAGGTTGTTCCATGTTGGAAGTCTCCACTATATCGGTAACATACCATAGGATTAGCTCCCCAATATCAGACGCGTAACGACCTGGCACCAAGGACTCTGACGGATAATGTGTTCTCAGCAGCTGGCGCCATTCTCGGTGCAGTGGATGAATGGGGTCACATTTATGTTATTGGTAGATGATCTGCAGTGACCTGGTGTGACCACTACACAGAGGACGTCTGTCTGCTCCCTCTACTTCTATGTGTGGTCAGCTGTGGGGGGGCACTGGGTGTGGGACCCCTCTGATATGGAGAACCTGTCCTATGGTGCGGCTTTGACCACATCCATGAAGAATGATGATGTAATAGATTCCTAGACTCCTTCCTGGGGCTTGTTGTACTGTGGGGGGCATTGTCTACCCTCCTCCCCCCTCATGCAGTAATCCCCTGGTGGGCATGTAGCCCCCTATAGAGCGGCCGTCATGGAAGACGCTACAGTCCCTGGCATCTCTCCCATCAGCACAAGACGCAGCCAGACACATGAGTGGAATCATTTCACAGCGATTATACAGAGCAGGACCCTGATGTCCCCACAATGGAGATTTCTGGCAGCGAATCGTTTTGGGAAGTTACCAGATTTACATAAAAGGCCGTGAAAATGTGGAAATCTGCCGTGATAATCGCGCTCCGTCTCAATGCCACGTTCTGTAGAGGAGAGGGGGGGATAATATGGGCATTGGCCAAGATAATCGGGAAAATCGAGAGACCGAGGAGGGCGTGCGGTGCCTCGTAGTGGGGACACATTCACCACATAAATATCCGGCATCTTACATGGAAGGTTATTCCCATCATCCGCCCGCTCCATGTCTGTGCCCACTCTATAGGCGAGCAGGACATATCCTCGGCTCCTTTACACTTGGGAATGTGGAGCTCCATGTATGTGTGGCCATCAGGCCCGACCCATTTGACCACGGTTCTCGACCCCCTGGCTTAGTGTTTGGGCAGAAGCAGCTCATGTGAAGTATCCACAAGCCTTAAAGGGGATGTCAATGACGCAACATCGGCGCCTAGGAAAGAAGGTTCTTGTCTCCCTCCCCGGGGGTCCTAGTATAGAGGTGGGAGGTACGGAATAAATGACTGGTGGCCTAGAGACATATTTGTATACATGTTATTCCATAGTGGTCTGAGGTAAATGTGGGTGTGATAATACGCAGCAGTGAAAGGTAGGTTAGGGGGCTAGAACCCCCCATCTCGCTGGTCTAGAGTATTCGGCTCAGTCTGTAGGGGTCTGGTGTAGCATATGGGGGGGGGGGGGTTGTGGGGTATTGGGAAAACTGCTGTTCATATTTTACTTCCTAGTGGTCCAAGGTAAATGGGGTCCATTGTGCATAATGGGGGTAAAATCCTGGTGGTTCAGAGTAATGAAAGTGGTGATCAAAAATTACCAAACGGGGGGTTAAATCCTGGGGGTTTAGAGTAATATTACATGAAGTCTTATCCGGCCTCTCGGCTCTCGTACATTATAGTTCCCCCTTCTGGTATCCAGGTCACGGAGAAGCCCCCGGAAGCTCAGGAAGCCATAAAGGAAAACGTGTAATCACCAGCGACTCCGCATATACGTAATAAGGGTCTTCTTTATTGTATAACCACACAGACCTACACGTATCGGCACATCCGGCCTTGGTCGTGGCTCTTCATGTTCTTCCCAATTGGTGGGGACAACATCTTGTAGTTAGATATCTTGTGGTTCGTGCCCCCCATTATGGTGGGAGGTTCATCATTTTCACCATCGCTGGTGGTCTGCACTTGGGGGGGTCAGTACCTAGTAGTCAAAGACTTGGAGGAAATAATGACGGAGCCTTGTCTGATTATTCTGCTCCACTTTGCTGCCTTGCAGTTGTATAAGTCCAGGCCATGGTACCGTGGTCTTGTGTTCTCCTGCGTGGTACGTGATACAACTAATCCTCCAACTCTCCATATTTATCAGAAAATCTCTCTTAACTTTTTGTTGTAATGAAGTTTTGACAAGAAAACAACATTTTGGCAGATGAGCCGAAGCCTCCAATGAAATCAATGAGTAGAGTCCGTCCTCCGCGTCGCCCGTGATGGGGATTGATGCGCCTCCGGACGTCAGACATCAAGCACAGGGAGGACTGTGGGAGCCGTCTACTTGTCCCAAACACTTTACGTCTGTAGGATGGCGCCTCATGCTGCCGGCTTTGTATAACACATCACAGGCCGCGCTCATATATGTTTCATGGGGGGAAAAAACCTGGCACCAAATTCTCTCTCTACGCAGTGAATGCTGATGAGGGTCCGCTGACGGCCTACCCAAAGGCGGGGGTCCCCGGAGACTGAAGATTACTGAAGTGATGAGCAAAACGCACTGGCAGGAGCATGAAATAAACAAGATGCTTGGAGAATATGCAGATTAGGATGTTACCAGGACAAATCCACAATTTAGTAAAAGTAAACAGCCCCTTAAAGGGATGAATGCCGCTACATGCAGATTACGTGTCCACCTGCTGCTGGATAAAATGTTACTTCTCTGGGCTGTGCCTGACCACGGGGAAGGTAACGGGGCAAATAGAGACGAGGTAGATCGTGCATCGCACCCGTAACGAAAGAAATCAAGTGATTTATGAGATGAATCGATTTCTGTCAGATTTATTTATGGTCCATACAAACGCTGCAAAACTAAAACTGCTGGAAAGCGAGAAGTGGAAGACCATTGGCATCTACAGATGCGTCCATAGTTACCTTCACTTCTGTCCCAAAAATATTCCATGGACTCTCGAGAGACGACCAGATTTGTAAATTAACCTATAAAATAACCTAAATTTTTAGGTCAATGGCGTCTCGTGACGCTTATACCGTGTGGAAGGTGAGGAAGGAGACGTTTGTAACCAATTCCTAACCTGGTAGCCAAGCAAGGCTAGAGGTGTCCTCATCTGTGGTCGACTGGAGTTGTCCATGCCAGCCATAGTCTTTGGGATACTAGAGTTGTCCGTGCCAGCCATAGTCTTTGGGATACTGGAGTCGCACGTGCCAGCCATAGTCTTTGGGATACTGGAGTTGATGGGCAGCCATAGTCTTTGGGATACTAGAGTTGTACGTGCCAGCCATAGTCTTTGGGATACTGGAGTCGCACGTGCCAGCCATAGTCTTTGGGATACTGGAGTTGTCCATGCCAGCCATAGTCTTTGGGATACTGGAGTTGTCCGTGCCAGCCATAGTCTTTGGGATACTGGAGTTGTACGTGCCAGCCATAGTCTTTGGGATACTGGAGTTGTACGTGCCAGCCATAGTCTTTGGGATACTGTAGATGATGGGCGGCCATAGTCTTTGTGTTACTAGAGTTGATGGGCAGCCATAGTCTTTGGGTTACTGTAGATGATGGGCGGCCATAGTCTCTGGGTTACTAGAGTTGATGGGCAGCCATAGTCTTTGGGTTACTGTAGTTGATGGGCAGCCATAGACTTTGGGATACTGTAGATGATGGGCAGCCATAGTCTTTGGGTTACTGTAGATGATGGGTAGCCATAGTCTTTGGGTTACTGGAGTTGATGGGCAGCCATAGACTTTGGGATACTGTAGATGATGGGCAGCCATAGTCTTTGGGATACTGTAGATGATGGGCAGCCATAGTCTCTGGGATACTGTAGTTGATGGGCAGCCATAGTTTTTGGGATACTAGAGTTGTCCGTGCCAGCCATAGTCTTTGGGATACTAGAGTTGCCCGTGCCAGCCATAGTCTTTGGGATACTGGAGTTGCCCGTGCCAGCCATAGTCTTTGGGATACTAGAGTTATCCGTGCCAGCCATAGTCTTTGGGATACTAGAGTTATCCGTGCCAGCCATAGTCTTTGGGATACTGGAGTTGTCCGTGCCAGCCTTAGTCTTTGGGATGCTAGAGTTGTCCGTGCCAGCCATAGTCTTTGTGTTACTAGAGTTGATGGGCAGCCGTAGTCTTTGGGATACTGGAGTTGTCCGTGCCAGCCATAGTTTTTGGGTTACTAGAGTTGATGGGCAGCCGTAGTCTTTGGGATACTGGAGTTGTCCGTGACAGCCATAGTCTTTGGGATACTGTAGATGATGGGCAGCCATAGTCTTTGGGATACTGTAGATGATGGGCAGCCATAGTCTTTGGGATACTGTAGATGATGGGCGGCCATAGTCTTTGGGATACTGTAGATGATGGGAAGCCATAGTCTTTGTGTTACTAGAGTTGATGGGCAGCCATAGTCTTTGGGATACTGTAGATGATGGGCAGCCATAGTCTCTGGGATACTGTAGATGATTGGCAGCCATAGTCTTTGGGATACTGTAGATGATGGGCAGCCATAGTCTTTGGGATACTGTAGATGATGGGCAGCCATAGTCTTTGGGATACTGTAGATGATGGGCAGCCATAGTCTTTGGGATACTAGAGTTGCCTGTGCCAGCCATAGTCTTTGGGATACTGTAGTTGATGGGCAGCCATAGTCTTTGGGTTACTGTAGATGATGGGCGGCCATAGTCTTTGGGATACTGTAGATGATGGGCAGCCATAGTCTTTGGGTTACTGTAGATGATGGGCGGCCATAGTCTTTGGGATACTGTAGATGATGGGCGGCCATAGTCTCTGGGTTACTAGAGTTGATGGGCAGCCATAGTCTTTGGGTTACTGGAGTTCATGCGCAGCCATAGTCTTTGGGATACTGTAGATGATGGGCGGCCATAGTCTTTGGGTTACTGTAGATGATGGGCGGCCATAGTCCTTGGGATACTGTAGATGATGGGCGGCCATAGTCTCTGGGATACTGTAGTTGATGGTCAGCCATAGTCTCTGGGTTACTGTAGTTGATGGGCGGCCATAGTCTTTGGGTTACTGTAGATGATGGGCAGCCATAGTCTTTGGGTTACTGTAGATGATGGGCAGCCATAGTCTTTGGGTTACTGGAGTTGATGGGCAGCCATAGACTTTGGGATACTGTAGATGATGGGCGGCCATAGACTTTGGGATACTGTAGATGATGGGCAGCCATAGTCTTTGGGATACTGGAGTTGTTCGTGCCAGCCGTAGTCTTTGGGATGCTAGAGTTGCCTGTGCCAGCCATAGTCTTTGGGATACTGGAGTTGCCTGTGCCAGCCGTAGTCCTTGGGATGCTAGAGTTGTCAGTGCCAGCCATAGTCTTTGGGATGCTAGAGTTGCCTGTGCCAGCCATAGTCTTTGGGATACTGTAGATGATGGGCGGCCATAGTCTTTGGGTTACTGGAGTTGATGGGCAGCCATAGTCTTTGGGATACTGTAGATGATGGGCAGCCATAGTCTTTGGGTTAATGTAGATGATGGGCGGCCATAGTCTTTGGGTTAATGTAGATGATGGGCGGCCATAGTCTTTGGGATACTGTAGATGATGGGCAGCCATAGTCTTTGGGATACTGTAGATCAGTGATGGCGAACCTATGGCACTAGTGCCAGAGGTGGCACTCGGAGCCCTGTCTGTGGGCACCCAGGCCATCACCCCAGCATGAAGTTCACCAGACAGGACTCAAAGAATCTTCCTGCAGAACCTTCCTATAATGATAGGAGAATTTGCCCTCCTCCTTTCAATTGCGTTGGTGTCTTTAGGAGGCTGAACGACTGAAAGTTGTCAAAGAACAAGGAGAAATTACTGCTTAAATTGCTGTGCTGGCACTTTGCAATAAATAAGTGGTTTTGGGTGAAGTTTGGGCACTCAGGCTCTAAAAGGTTCGCCATCACTGCTGTAGATGATGGGCGGCCATAGTCTACACCTTCTGGACCTTTTCTTACCGGCTATTTAGTTCAGATG
Source organism: Engystomops pustulosus (assembly GCF_040894005.1). Taxonomy (NCBI): domain Eukaryota; kingdom Metazoa; phylum Chordata; class Amphibia; order Anura; family Leptodactylidae; genus Engystomops; species Engystomops pustulosus. The sequence continues at coordinate 104,415,902 of NC_092420.1, read as the reverse complement.
CTACAAGAGTTGACCCTGACAGCCATAACCTACCAACTACTGTATCTTTACATGGTGGCTATAGTCAAACGCTGTGCCCTGAGAAACTACAACTCCCAGCATGCCCTAACAGACAATCTCTGGGCTTCACGTCGAGGACCATTGGTTTGGGTATCACTGACCTGATGGTCTCGGCATCCCCCTGATTGGCCATCTGATGGCGCTACAACGTGTTTATAAGTTATTTCTTTATTTTTATCACTTTTATGTGATTTATTCCTCATTATTGTTCCTGTAGATAATCGGAGGTCGGTCTCCTCTGCGTCAGAACAAATCTCCGTGTGTTTGTGTAGGACGCGCTGTTGGTGTTTATGTTTGATTTTGGATTTTCTCCATCCTTTAGCTTTTTGTATCTCATAATGGTCGCCATGGTAACTGGCGCTGATCCGGGGAGAACGCTCCAGCACGCGTCTTTGTCTTCCTCGAAAGATGAAATGACTGACGGGGGCGTCACGTGAAGCCACGCGGGGTCAGGGGCCTCGTCCACCGTGTTAGAGATCCTCTCCCCCCCCCCCCCCCGCCTCTTGTTCTCCATCTTGTTTCCTGGTGTTCTGGTGCGTTGCGGTTGTTGTGCGTTGTCTATCTCTCTGCTGCTGCTCCGCTGCACGCGGAGTGTTGTACGCGCCCGTCACGCGGAGTATTGTACGCGCCCGTCACGCGGAGTATTGTACGCGCCCGTCACGCGGAGTATTGTACGCGCCCGTCACGCGGAGTGTTGTACGCGCCCGTCACGCGGTGTGTTGTACGCGCCCGTCACGCGGAGTGTTGTACGCGCCCGTCACGCAGAGTGTTGTACGCGGCCGTCACGCGGAGTATTGTACGCGCCCGTCACGCGGAGTATTGTACGCGCCCGTCACGCGGAGTGTTGTATGCGCCCGTCACGCGGTGTGTTGTACGCGCCCGTCACGCGGAGTGTTGTACGCGCCCGTCACGCGGAGTGTTGTACGCGCCCGTCACGCGGAGTGTTGTACGCGGCCGTCACGCGGAGTGTTGTACGCGGCCGTCACGCGGAGTGTTGTACGCGGCCGTCACGCGGAGTGTTGTACGCGGCCGTCACGCGGAGTGTTGTACGCGGCCCGCCACGCGGAGTGTTGTACGCGGCCCGCCACGCGGAGTGTTGTACGCGCCCGTCACGCGGAGTGTTGTACGCGCCCGTCACGCGGAGTGTTGTACGCGCCCGTCACGCGGAGTGTTGTACGCGCCCGTCACGCGGAGTGTTGTACGCGCCCGTCACGCGGAGTGTTGTACGCGCCCGTCACGCGGAGTGTTGTACGCGCCCGTCACGCGGAGTTTCTAATGGACTTGTCACTTGATTAATCTTATGCTAATTAGTGAAATGCAGACGACGGACAGGAAACCTTCCTCTTCTGATAAATATTGCTTTCCGTTCTAACTGATCTGTGACCAAGATGGCCGCCCGGGTCACATGGTGCAGAGCTCAGAATATATAAATATTGGCTTCCGAAAATGAGAACCGGTCGATAAATATATTTAAGAACGTGAGAAATTACAAAACTTTATTATTCTTGAAAAGTTGTGATAACATCTGTAGGACAGAGATTACCCCCCATCCACCCCCCCCCTCTCCCCCGCGCTCCGGGCTTTCAGCTCCTTGTATTACAGGTGGAATGGACTGAGCTGCAATACCAGACCCGTCCAGTGAAAAGCTGTGGCACTGCTCGAGGTGTGAAGTCACTTTGTAAAGGTGTAGATGTAATTGTTCAGTCTGAACTGGACATTCGATGACCTTGATAAGGACCTTATGGCCATGGACCTGGTGGTTTCCGGCCACAGGGAGGGACAACCTTGATGGAGCATCTCGGGGACTTGAGGAAGTCCAGGTTGAGTTGCTTTTTCTTAGTAACACTGACGGGGTCGTCTTTGTGGAGTTTAATCTCTGGACTCTCCACCTCCCATTCTACTTCTCTGCTCTCCAGAAAGCAGATGTTTCTTTCCCAGACTTTTCTCATGGCTTTGAGTTCTCGCGTTGCCAGGTTCTCCTGTGTCTTCAGGGCTTTGAGGACACCGCTGGCGAAGCACAAGGTTTTTCTCGCTCCGTTCAGGATCTCGGCCATCCACATCCTGTGATTGACAAATATCTGGACCGTGCAGGCCTCATCTGTGACCAGGCCAGGAACCAGAGGTCTGTTGACCAGGATTTGGTCCTTCAGATGATCCAATATTTCCTGACATTCATCATTCCACAAAAATTCATGGTTTTCTCCGGTCAGTTCCCTCAATCTGCTGCTGAAAATGCCAAACCCCGGGACATGTTGAGCGGCGTCGTTTAACTCGCCGAGGATTGATTTCAGGTCGGTGGCATCTCGAGGAGACCTCATGTTCTTTACTTGGTTTATGAAACCCTTACTCAGGCTTACTCCATCTTGACTGACCTCTCTCCCTATGAAGGTCACCTTAGGCTTGCAGATTTGACTCTGTGTGTGGCGGATCTCAAAGCTATTGTCCCCCAGATGCCGCTGAAGCTCGTCGGTGAACTTCTCACAGTCGGCCTTGTTGTCGGCAGATATTATGATGACGTCCACGTAGAAGGTCACTCGTTTCCTCATGTTGTGCGGTAACTTATCTAGAACCTTCTCCAGAAAGCGGCAAAGTCTGTTGTTCTTATTTGGAAGATCTCCCGGTAATCTGTTCCAGACGTATCGGTCGCCCAGGAAGGTGAAGGCCGTCTTGTACTTGGTGAAGGTGTCGAGAGGGACCTGGAATTCACCATAGAAAAGCTTCAGGACAGAATAACATGTCCCCAGGGTTATGGACGCTATCGCTCTCGGTCTGTGCTCTCCCAGGTGGGAAGGCTCCTCCAAGCAAGATTTTAGACTGTTGTAGTGGAAACAGATTCGGACATTTCCATTGGGTTTTGTACGGAGCTCCACGGGGGAGGTGCAGACACTATCACAACGTTGGATGATCCCCTTTCTCACCCAACTAGAGATGATTCTGCGTGCACCGGGTATCAGGTGGTGCTTGTGGAAAGGCTCCGGACAGGGTTTGGGGAGTTTGTCGCTCGTTATAACCACAGGGGGCACGTCTGTCACAAAGCCCTGGTGACTGAAGGCCTCCATCATATCCAGGTCATGGAGTTGCTTCCATCCTATTACAGTTGTTGGGAAGGAGCCAGAGTATAAGATTTCACCCTCGGTCTGGAGGCCTCCTATGTAGATGGGTCCTCTCACCACCCTTCCTCTCGTCTTGGTCCTCCCGTTGTCTCTGAATATCACGATCTCTTCTTCCAGGAGGTCTTCTTCTGGGCACCGGTTGAGGATGGTGTAGAATGAATGAGGATCTGCTGCTGCCTTCATCTCCATTTCCTTTCCATTGATGGTTATGGTCAGTGTCATGTTCTGGGCTTGTGTCCCATTCAGTGAACGTTCTGCGCTGCTCCTTGGTTCCGGCATTCTGCAAAATGATGAAAGAAAAGTTGGTTAAAGTTTATGGAACCATAAGCTGATGATTGTGGTTGGTGACTCTTCTGCCCCCTTAGTAAAGGCAGTGTCACAATAGGGGCCACGTGGTAAAGGTAACATGAGGTCACCCAAAGCTGCGCCCCCTGTGTGATGGAACGGCGAATGTTCTTCAGCTATTCCTCCAAAAATGAAAATGTGAGCGCTTGGCAATGGTGGATGCTAGACCTAGGCCCTGGGGAGATGTGTAATGATAGCTGTGTGTAGTAACGTCCGCACTGTGAACCTTTAATCCAGGTTTGCAGCTCTGCAAGTGCTCTGGGGAGTCTTTCTACAATAAACTGTTCCGCAGCCCCTCCTCTCTGCTCTGAGTGACTGCTGTAAGTATCCAACCAAAATCCTGATAGAGAGGAGGAGCTTAGGAGCAGAGTGCTGAAAGTGACCTTTTCTGAACTGCTGATCGGTGGGGTCTCTGTGACGAGACCCCCACAAATCATGAGAAAGGAGAGTCCGATTGATTGTAGTAATAAAAAATAAAGTAATTATTAAAATACTTGTGGTGGTTGGTAGTTATCGGATGGGTTGTATATAAGTAGCGGTTGGTAGTTATCGGATGGGGTTGTATATAAGTAGCGGTTGGTAGTTATTGGATGGGTTGTATATAAGTAGCGGTTGGTAGTTATCGGATGGGGTTGTATATAAGTAGTGGTTGGTAGTTATCGGATGGGGTTGTATATAAGTAGCGGTTGGTAGTTATTGGATGGGTTGTATATAAGTAGCGGTTGGTAGTTATCGGATGGGGTTGTATATAAGTAGCGGTTGGTAGTTATCGGATGGGTCTGTATATAAGTAGCGGTTGGTAGTTATCAGATGGGTTGTATATAAGTAGTGGTTGGTATTTATCGGATGGGGTTGTATATAAGTAGCGGTTGGTAGTTATCGGATGGGGTTGTATATAAGTAGCGGTTGGTAGTTACCGGATGGGTTGTATATAAGTAGCGGTTGGTAGTTATTGGATGGGCTGTATATAAGTAGCGGTTGGTAGTTATCGGATGGGGTTGTATATAAGTAGCGGTTGGTAGTTATCGGATGGGTTGTATATAAGTAGCGGTTGGTAGTTATCGGATGGGGTTGTATATAAGTAGTGGTTGGTAGTTATCGGATGGGTTGTATATAAGTAGTGGTTGGTAGTTATCGGATGAGGTTGTATATAAGTAGCGGTTGGTAGTTATCGGATGGGTCTGTATATAAGTAGCGGTCGGTAGTTATCGGATGGGTCTGTATATAAGTAGCGGTTGGTAGTTATCGGATGGGGTTGTATATAAGTAGCGGTTGGTAGTTACCGGATGGGTTGTATATAAGTAGCGGTTGGTAGTTATTGGATGGGCTGTATATAAGTAGTGGTTGGTAGTTATCGGATGAGTTGTATATAAGTAGCGGTTGGTAGTTATCGGATGGGGTTGTATATAAGTAGCGGTTGGTAGTTATCGGATGAGGTTGTATATAAGTAGCGGTTGGTAGTTATCGGATGGGGTTGTATATAAGTAGCGGTTGGTAGTTATCGGATGGGTTGTATATAAGTAGCGGTTGGTAGTTATCGGATGGGTTGTATATAAGTAGTGGTTGGTAGTTATCGGATGGGGCTGTATATAAGTAGCGGTTGGTAGTTATCGGATGGGTTGTATATAAGTAGTGGTTGGTAGTTATCGGATGGGGCTGTATATAAGTAGTGGTTGGTAGTTATCGGATGGGGCTGTATATAAGTAGCGGTTGGTAGTTATCGGATGAGGTTGTATATAAGTAGTGGTTGGTAGTTATCGGATGGGGCTGTATATAAGTAGCGGTTGGTAGTTATCGGATAGGGTTGTATATAAGTAGCGGTTGGTAGTTATCGGATGGGTCTGTATATAAGTAGCGGTTGGTAGTTATCGGATGGGTTGTATATAAGTAGCGGTTGGTAGTTATCGGATGGGTTGTATATAAGTAGCGGTTGGTAGTTATCGGATGGGGTTGTATATAAGTAGTGGTTGGTAGTTATCGGATGGGGTTGTATATAAGTAGCGGTTGGTAGTTATCGGATGGGTTGTATATAAGTAGTGGTTGGTAGTTATCGGATGGGGTTGTATATAAGTAGCGGTTGGTAGTTATCGGATGGGTTGTATATAAGTAGCGGTTGGTAGTTATCGGATGGGGTTGTATATAAGTAGCGGTTGGTAGTTATCGGATGGGTTGTATATAAGTAGTGGTTGGTAGTTATCGGATGGGTTGTATATAAGTAGTGGTTGGTAGTTATCGGATGAGTTGTATATAAGTAGCGGTTGGTAGTTATCGGATGGGGTTGTATATAAGTAGCGGTTGGTAGTTATCGGATGAGGTTGTATATAAGTAGCGGTTGGTAGTTATCGGATGGGTTGTATATAAGTAGTGGTTGGTAGTTATCGGATGGGTTGTATATAAGTAGTGGTTGGTAGTTATCGGATGGGGTTGTATATAAGTAGCGGTTGGTAGTTATCGGATGAGTTGTATATAAGTAGCGGTCGGTAGTTATCGGATGGGGTTGTATATAAGTAGCGGTTGGTAGTTATCGGATGGGGTTGTATATAAGTAGCGGCTGGTAGTTATCGGATGGGTTGTATATAAGTAGTGGTTGGTAGTTATCGGATGGGTTGTATATAAGTAGTGGTTGGTAGTTATCGGATGGGTTGTATATAAGTAGTGGTTGGTAGTTATCGGATGGGGTTGTATATAAGTAGCGGTTGGTAGTTATCGGATGGGGTTGTATATAAGTAGCGGTTGGTAGTTATCGGATGGGGTTGTATATAAGTAGCGGTTGGTAGTTATCGGATGGGTTGTATATAAGTAGCGGTTGGTAGTTATCGGATGGGTTGTATATAAGTAGCGGTTGGTAGTTATCGGATGGGTTGTATATAAGTAGTGGTTGGTAGTTATCGGATGGGTTGTATATAAGTAGTGGTTGGTAGTTATCGGATGGGTCTGTATATAAGTAGCGGTTGGTAGTTATCGGATGGGGTTGTATATAAGTAGCGGTTGGTAGTTATCGGATGAGGTTGTATATAAGTAGCGGTTGGTAGTTATCGGATGGGTTGTATATAAGTAGCGGTTGGTAGTTATCGGATAGGGTTGTATATAAGTAGCGGTTGGTAGTTATCGGATGGGTCTGTATATAAGTAGCGGTTGGTAGTTATCGGATAGGGTTGTATATAAGTAGCGGTTGGTAGTTATCGGATGGGTCTGTATATAAGTAGCGGTTGGTAGTTATCGGATGGGGTTGTATATAAGTAGTGGTTGGTAGTTATCGGATGGGTTGTATATAAGTAGTGGTTGGTAGTTATCGGATGGGTTGTATATAAGTAGTGGTTGGTAGTTATCGGATGGGGTTGTATATAAGTAGCGGTTGGTAGTTATCGGATGAGTTGTATATAAGTAGCGGTCGGTAGTTATCGGATGGGGTTGTATATAAGTAGCGGTTGGTAGTTATCGGATGGGGTTGTATATAAGTAGCGGTTGGTAGTTATCGGATGGGTTGTATATAAGTAGTGGTTGGTAGTTATCGGATGGGTTGTATATAAGTAGTGGTTGGTAGTTATCGGATGGGTTGTATATAAGTAGTGGTTGGTAGTTATCGGATGGGGTTGTATATAAGTAGCGGTTGGTAGTTATCGGATGGGTTGTATATAAGTAGCGGTTGGTAGTTATCGGATGGGGTTGTATATAAGTAGCGGTTGGTAGTTATCGGATGGGGTTGTATATAAGTAGCGGTTGGTATTTATCGGATGGGGTTGTACATAAGTAGCGGTTGGTAGTTATCGGATGGGGTTGTATATAAGTAGCGGTTGGTAGTTATCGGATGGGGTTGTATATAAGTAGCGGTTGGTAGTTATCGGATGGGGTTGTATATAAGTAGTGGTTGGTAGTTATCGGATGGGGTTGTATATAAGTAGCGGTTGGTAGTTATCGGATGGGTTGTATATAAGTAGCGGTTGGTAGTTATCGGATGGGTTGTATATAAGTAGCGGTTGGTAGTTATCGGATGGGGTTGTATATAAGTAGCGGTTGGTAGTTATCGGATGGGGTTGTATATAAGTAGCGGTTGGTAGTTATCGGATGGGTTGTATATAAGTAGCGGTTGGTAGTTATCGGATGAGTTGTATATAAGTAGCGGTTGGTAGTTACCGGATGGGTCTGTATATAAGTAGCGGTTGGTAGTTATCGGATGGGGTTGTATATAAGTAGCGGTTGGTAGTTATCGGATGGGGTTGTATATAAGTAGTGGTTGGTAGTTATCGGATGGGGCTGTATATAAGTAGCGGTTGGTATTTATCGGATGGGGTTGTATATAAGTAGCGGTTGGTAGTTATCGGATGGGGTTGTATATAAGTAGTGGTTGGTAGTTACCGGATGGGTCTGTATATAAGTAGCGGTTGGTATTTATCGGATGGGGTTGTATATAAGTAGCGGTTGGTAGTTATCGGATGGGTCTGTATATAAGTAGCGGTTGGTAGTTATCGGATGGGGTTGTATATAAGTAGCCGTTGTATATAAGTAGCGGTTGGTATTTATCGGATGGGTTGTATATAAGTAGCGGTCGGTAGTTATCAGATGGGGTTGTATATAAGTAGCGGTTGGTAGTTATCGGATGGGGTTGTATATAAGTAGCCGTTGTATATAAGTAGCGGTTGGTAGTTATCGGATGGGTTGTATATAAGTAGCGGTTGGTAGTTATCGGATGGGTCTGTATATAAGTAGCGGTTGGTAGTTATCGGATGGGGTTGTATATAAGTAGTGGTTGGTAGTTATCGGATGGGTTGTATATAAGTAGCGGTTGTATATAAGTAGCGGTTGGTAGTTATCGGATGGGTTGTATATAAGTAGCGGTTGGTAGTTATCGGATGGGTTGTATATAAGTAGCGGTTGGTAGTTATTGGATGGGGTTGTATATAAGTAGCGGTTGGTAGTTATCGGATGGGGTTGTATATAAGTAGCGGTTGGTAGTTATCGGATGGGTTGTATATAAGTAGCGGTTGGTAGTTATCGGATGGGTTGTATATAAGTAGCGGTTGGTAGTTATCGGATGGGGTTGTATATCAGTAGCGGTTGGTAGTTATTGGATGGGGTTGTATATAAGTAGCGGTTGGTAGTTATCGGATGGGTTGTATATAAGTAGCGGTTGGTAGTTATCGGATGGGGTTGTATATAAGTAGCGGTTGGTAGTTATCGGATGGGGTTGTATATAAGTAGCGGTTGGTAGTTATCGGATGGGTCTGTATATAAGTAGCGGTTGGTAGTTACCGGATGGGTCTGTATATAAGTAGCGGTTGGTAGTTATCGGATGGGTCTGTATATAAGTAGCGGTTGGTAGTTATCGGATGGGTTGTATATAAGTAGTGGTTGGTAGTTATCGGATGTGGTTGTATATAAGTAGTGGTTGGTAGTTATCGGATGGGTTGTATATAAGTAGCGGTTGGTAGTTATCGGATGGGGTTGTATATAAGTAGCGGTTGGTAGTTATCGGATGAGGTTGTATATAAGTAGCGGTTGGTAGTTATCGGATGGGGTTGTATATAAGTAGCGGTTGGTAGTTACCGGATGGGGTTGTATATAAGTAGCGGTTGGTAGTTATCGGATGGGGTTGTATATAAGTAGTGGTTGGTAGTTATCGGATGGGGTTGTATATAAGTAGCGGTTGGTAGTTATCGGATGGGTTGTATATAAGTAGCGGTTGGTAGTTATCGGATGGGTTGTATATAAGTAGCGGTTGGTAGTTATCGGATGGGTTGTATATAAGTAGCGGTTGGTAGTTATCGGATGGGTTGTATATAAGTAGCGGTTGGTAGTTATCGGATGGGTTGTATATAAGTAGCGGTTGGTAGTTATCGGATGGGGTTGTATATAAGTAGCGGTTGGTAGTTATCAGATGGGGTTGTATATAAGTAGCGGTTGGTAGTTATCGGATGGGTTGTATATAAGTAGCGGTTGGTAGTTATCGGATGGGGTTGTATATAAGTAGTGGTTGGTAGTTATCGGATGGATTGTATATAAGTAGCGGTTGGTAGTTATCGGATGGGTTGTATATAAGTAGCGGTTGGTAGTTATCGGATGGGGTTGTATATAAGTAGCGGTTGGTAGTTATCGGATGGGTTGTATATAAGTAGTGGTTGGTAGTTATCGGATGGGTTGTATATAAGTAGTGGTTGGTAGTTATCGGATGGGTTGTATATAAGTAGTGGTTGGTATTTATCGGATGGGTCTGTATATAAGTAGCGGTTGGTAGTTATCGGATGGGGTTGTATATAAGTAGCGGTTGGTATTTATCGGATGTGGTTGTATATAAGTAGTGGTTGGTATTTATCGGATGGGGTTGTATATAAGTAGCGGTTGTATATAAGTAGCGGTTGGTAGTTATCGGATGGGGTTGTATATAAGTAGCGGTTGGTAGTTATCGGATGGCTCTGTATATAAGTAGCGGTTGGTAGTTATCGGATGGGTTGTATATAAGTAGCGGTTGGTAGTTATCGGATGAGTTGTATATAAGTAGCGGTTGGTAGTTATCGGATGGGGTTGTATATAAGTAGTGGTTGGTAGTTATCGGAGGGGTTGTATATAAGTAGCGGTTGGTAGTTATCGGATGGGGCTGTATATAAGTAGCGGTTGGTAGTTATCGGATGGGTCTGTATATAAGTAGCGGTTGGTAGTTATCGGATGGGTTGTATATAAGTAGCGGTTGGTAGTTATCGGATGGGTTGTATATAAGTAGCGGTTGGTATTTATCGGATGGGGTTGTATATAAGTAGCGGTTGGTAGTTATCGGATGGGGTTGTATATAAGTAGCGGTTGGTAGTTATCGGATGGGTCTGTATATAAGTAGCGGTTGGTAGTTATCGGATGGGGTTGTATATAAGTAGCGGTTGGTAGTTATCGGATGGGGTTGTATATAAGTAGCGGTTGGTAGTTATCGGATGGGTCTGTATATAAGTAGCGGTTGGTAGTTATCGGATGGGTCTGTATATAAGTAGCGGTTGGTAGTTATCGGATGGGTTGTATATAAGTAGCGGTTGGTAGTTATCGGATGGGTCTGTATATAAGTAGCGGTTGGTAGTTATCGGATGGGGTTGTATATAAGTAGCGGTTGGTAGTTATCGGATGGGTTGTATATAAGTAGCGGTTGGTAGTTACCGGATGGGGTTGTATATAAGTAGTGGTTGGTAGTTATCGGATGGGTTGTATATAAGTAGTGGTTGGTAGTTATCGGATGGGGTTGTATATAAGTAGTGGTTGGTAGTTATCGGATGGGTTGTATATAAGTAGTGGTTGGTAGTTATCGGATGGGGTTGTATATAAGTAGCGGTTGGTAGTTATCGGATGGGGCTGTATATAAGTAGCGGTTGGTAGTTATCGGATGGGTTGTATATAAGTAGCGGTTGGTAGTTATCGGATGGGTTGTATATAAGTAGCGGTTGGTATTTATCGGATGGGGTTGTATATAAGTAGCGGTTGGTAGTTATCGGATGGGGTTGTATATAAGTAGCGGTTGGTAGTTATCGGATGGGGTTGTATATAAGTAGCGGTTGGTAGTTATCGGATGGGTTGTATATAAGTAGCGGTTGGTAGTTATCGGATGGGGCTGTATATAAGTAGCGGTTGGTAGTTATCGGATGGGTTGTATATAAGTAGCGGTTGGTAGTTATCGGATGGGTTGTATATAAGTAGCGGTTGGTAGTTATCGGATGGGGTTGTATATAAGTAGCGGTTGGTAGTTATCGGATGGGTTGTATATAAGTAGCGGTTGGTAGTTATCGGATGGGGTTGTATATAAGTAGCGGTTGGTAGTTATCGGATGGGGTTGTATATAAGTAGCGGTTGGTAGTTATCGGATAGGTTGTATATAAGTAGCGGTTGGTAGTTATCGGATGGGGTTGTATATAAGTAGTGGTTGGTAGTTATCGGAGGGGTTGTATATAAGTAGCGGTTGGTAGTTATCGGATGGGGTTGTATATAAGTAGCGGTTGGTAGTTATCGGATGGGTCTGTATATAAGTAGCGGTTGGTAGTTATCGGATGGGTCTGTATATAAGTAGCGGTTGGTAGTTATCGGATGGGTCTGTATATAAGTAGCGGTTGGTAGTTATCGGATAGGTTGTATATATGTAGCGGTTCTATATAAGTAGCGGTTGTATATAAGTAGCGGTTGTATATATGTAGCGGTTCTATATAAGTAGCGGTTGTATATAAGTAGCGGTTGTATATAGGTAGCGGTTGTATATAGGTAGCGGTTGTATATAGGTAGCGGTTGTATATAGGTAGCGGTTGTATATAGGTAGCAGTTGTATATACTGCAGGGATGAGGATCTATGTGAAAGCTGCAGCGATGGGGCAGAACTAGAGGAGTCCAATTTATTGCTGGATTTTAGGGGACAGTTTGTTGCCTGTACACACATTTAGGTTGTGTTCACATTGTGGGGAGAGGAGATTCACCCAATGACTTCATGTTAACAGTTGTGTAATTAGGCAAATCTCCTCATCTTTTGTGCTGGGTTACAGAACACATTGTAACGTCCGGTGTGAACGCGCCCTTATTATTATCCTGATTACAGCCTTTAGGATGAGGAAACCTTTCTGTATTCTATCTCCCATCGTATTGGCCGTGTTCACACCTGAACTGGAGCCTCCATCTTTTAGATTTAATGAATCTCTGAACTACAAACTAAGAAAATCCTATTTCACTTGAAGCACAAATCATCTTACAGAAATCAGTAGTTCAGTGCTTGTGCCTGAGGAGCAGCACCGTCTATGGTCATTATGGTCACTGCTCCCCCTCCCTTCTCCATAGACTTCTATGTAACCTAGCTGTTGTGACTCACTGCTCCCCCTCCCCTCTCCATAGACATCTATGTAACCTAGCTGCTGTGACTCACTGCTCCCCCTCCCCTCTCCATAGACTTCTATGTAACCTAGCTGCTGTGACTCACTGCTCCCCTCCCTTCTCCATAGACTTCTATGTAACCTAGCTGCTGTGACTCACTGCTCCCCCTCCCTTCTCCATAGACCTCTATGTAACCTAGCTGCTGTGACTCACTGCTCTCCCTCCCCTCTCCATAGACCTCTATGTAACCTAGCTGCTGTGACTCACTGCTCTCCCTCCCCTCTCCATAGACTTCTATGTAACCTAGCTGCTGTGACTCACTGCTCTCCCTCCCCTCTCCATAGACTCTATGTAACCTAGCTGCTGTGACTCACTGCTCCCCCTCCCCTCTCCATAGACCCCTATGTAATCTAGCTGCTGTGACTCACTGCTCCTTCTCCCTTCTCCATAGACTTCTATGTAACCTAGCTGCTGTGACTCACTGCTCCCCCTCACTTCTCCATAGACTTCTATGTAACCTAGCTGCTGTGACTCACTGCTCCCCCTCCCTTCTCCATAGACCTCTATGTAACCTAGCTGCTGTCACTCACTGCTCCCCCTCCCCTCTGCATAGGCTTCTATGTAACCTAGCTTCTTTGACTCACTGCTCCCCCTCCCCTCTCCATAGATGTCTTTGTAACCTAGCTGCTGTGACTCACTGCCCCCCCTCCCTTCTCCATAGACTTCTATGTAACCTAGCTATCGTGACTCAGTGCTCTCCCTCCCCTCTCCATAGACTTCTATGTAACCTTGCTGCTGTGACTCACTGCTCCCCCTCCCCTCTCCATAGACTTCTATGTAGCCTAATATTTTGGTGACTTCAGTCTTGTTACTAGCATCAGAGATTAGGAGGGACGATTAGGGGATTGGAGCCTGTGCTACTATTTAATCTGCTCCCAGAAAGCCCCTAATGGGGTAGATCTGATGGCAGGTGCCCAGTAACATCTATCATTAGCCAATTCTATATAGAATATATTTTACACTAAAATTCACATTTCTGGCACAGGCTACGGGGGCGTGGAGTAGCCCCTCCAGGCAGGGTCAGAAAGGCTTCTCCCCTCCCCTGTAGCCCCTGCCATCCCTGCTTAACCACCGGTCCCTGGTGCGCGGCTGCTCGGCACATGCACGGAGCCGCTCCGGAGATACGGAACATGCGCAGAGGTCTGATAACGCCGAGCAGCAGCGTCAGAGACAGGCAGGGATGGCAGAGGCTACGGGGGCGGGGAGAAGCATTCCTGACCCTGCCCGGAGGGGCTACTCCACGCCCCCGTACTCCATGCATTTCATTTACATTGTAGTGGAAAGTCTTCTAGGGAACCTGTCATCAGATGCACCAGCACAGGGAGATTCCTGATGCCAGGTTCCCTTTAAGAGGAATCTGTCAGTGGAAAGATCCCTTTAAGGACATGTTTAAGGGGACAATTTCCACACAGATTTTGGCAGTGAATATTCGTGCGGCTTCTCTGCAGAGCAAAGGGAAAAGTCAGCCGTGATCCAGACGAGCCGGGACATGTCTTGTGTGCTGCAGCAGCCTGCTGGGAGTGGTAGTCCACCTGCTGGAGGTTATACCTGCAGCACCACTTACCTTCAGCCTCAGGCGCCTCTTGCCCTCTCCCTCCGCTGCTGCAGATAAAAGGAGAAAGAAAAGAGAAGCGAAAAACCGTTTGTAAAGGAAATCCTCCTCCACGCCCCTGCAGACAGGCCACAGATAAGGAGAGACACGCCGGAACGTGTGTGGCTGGAGCTTTATACACAGGACTGCAGGATTATACACAGGACTACAGGATTATACACAGGACTACAGGATTATACACAGGACTGCAGGATTATACCCAGGGACTGCAGGATTATACACAGGACTGCAGGATTATACCCAGGGACTGCAGGATTATACCCAGGACTGCAGGATTATACCCAGGACTGCAGGATTATACCCAGGACTGCAGGATTATACCCAGGACTGCAGGATTATACCCAGGACTGCAGGATTATACCCAGGACTACAGGATTATACACAGGACTGCAGGATTATACACAGGACTGCAGGATTATACCCAGGACTGCAGGATTATACACAGGACTGCAGGATTATACACAGGACTACAGGATTATACACAGGACTGCAGGATTATACCCAGGACTGCAGGATTATACACAGGACTGCAGGATTATACCCAGGACTGTGGGATTATACCCAGGACTACAGGATTATACACAGGACTGCAGGATTATACACAGGACTGCAGGATTATACACAGGACTGCAGGATTATACACAGGACTACAGGATTATACACAGGACTGCAGGATTATACACAGGACTGCAGGATTATACACAGGACTGCAGGATTATACACAGGACTACAGGATTATACACAGGACTGCAGGATTATACACAGGACTGCAGGATTATACACAGGACTGCAGGATTATACACAGGACTACAGGATTATACACAGGACTGCAGGATTATACACAGGACTGCAGGATTATACACAGGACTGCAGGATTATACCCAGGACTGCAGCATTATACACAGGACTGCAGGATTGTATCCGGGGACTGCAGGATTGTATCCGGGGACTGCAGGATTATACCCAGGACTGCAGGATTATACCCAGGACTGTGGGATTATACCCAGGACTACAGGATTATACACAGGACTGCAGGATTATACACAGGACTGCAGGATTATACACAGGACTGCAGGATTATACACAGGACTGCAGGATTATACACAGGACTGCAGGATTATACCCAGGACTGCAGCATTATACACAGGACTGCAGGATTATACACAGGACTGCAGGATTATACACAGGACTGCAGGATTATACACAGGACTGCAGGATTATACCCAGGACTGCAGCATTATACACAGGACTGCAGGATTATACACAGGACTGCAGGATTATACACAGGACTGCAGGATTATACACAGGACTGCAGGATTATACACAGGACTGCAGGATTATACACAGGACTGCAGGATTATACACAGGACTGCAGGATTATACACAGGACTGCAGGATTATACACAGGACTGCAGGATTATACACAGGACTGCAGGATTATACTCAGGACTGCAGGATTATACTCAGGACTGCAGGATTATACCCAGGACTGCAGGATTATACCCAGGGACTGCAGGATTATACACAGGGACTGCAGGATTATACACAGGACTGCAGGATTATATCCGTGGACTATAGGATTATACCCAGGGACTGCAGGATTATACCCAGGACTGCAGGATTATACCCAGGGACTGCAGGATTATACACAGGACTGCAGGATTATATCCGGGGACTATAGGATTATACCCAGGGACTGCAGGATTATACCCAGGGACTGCAGGATTATACCCAGGGACTGCAGGATTATACACAGGACTGCAGGATTATACACAGGACTGCAGGATTATACCCAGGACTGCAGGATTATACCCAGGACTGCAGGATTATACACAGGACTGCAGGATTATACACAGGACTGCAGGATTATACACAGGACTGCAGGATTATACCCAGGGACTACAGAATTATACCCAGGACTGCAGGATTATACCCAGGGACTGCAGGATTATACACAGGACTGCGGGATTATACACAGGACTGCAGGATTATACCCAGGACTGCAGGATTATACCCAGGACTGCAGGATTATACCCAGGACTGCAGGATTATACCCAGGACTGCAGCATTATACACAGGACTGCAGGATTATACACAGGACTGCAGGATTATACACAGGACTGCAGGATTATACACAGGACTGCAGGATTATACCCAGGACTGCAGCATTATACACAGGACTGCAGGATTATACACAGGACTGCAGGATTATACACAGGACTGCAGGATTATACACAGGACTGCAGGATTATACACAGGACTGCAGGATTATACACAGGACTGCAGGATTATACACAGGACTGCAGGATTATACACAGGACTGCAGGATTATACACAGGACTGCAGGATTATACACAGGACTGCAGGATTATACACAGGACTGCAGGATTATACACAGGACTGCAGGATTATACTCAGGACTGCAGGATTATACCCAGGACTGCAGGATTATACCCAGGGACTGCAGGATTATACCCAGGGACTGCAGGATTATACCCAGGGACTGCAGGATTATACACAGGACTGCAGGATTATATCCGTGGACTATAGGATTATACCCAGGGACTGCAGGATTATACCCAGGACTGCAGGATTATACCCAGGGACTGCAGGATTATACACAGGACTGCAGGATTATATCCGGGGACTATAGGATTATACCCAGGGACTGCAGGATTATACCCAGGGACTGCAGGATTATACCCAGGGACTGCAGGAGTATACACAGGACTGCAGGATTATACACAGGACTGCAGGATTATACCCAGGACTGCAGGATTATACACAGGACTGCAGGATTATACACAGGACTGCAGGATTATACACAGGACTGCAGGATTATACACAGGACTGCAGGATTATACCCAGGGACTACAGGATTATACCCAGGACTGCAGGATTATACCCAGGGACTGCAGGATTATACCCAGGGACTGCAGGATTATACTCAGGACTGCAGGATTATACACAGGACTGCAGGATTATACACAGGACTGCAGGATTATACTCAGGACTGCAGGATTATACCCAGGACTGCAGGATTATACCCAGGACTGCAGGATTATACCCAGGACTGCAGGATTATACCCAGGACTGCAGGATTATACCCAGGACTGCAGGATTATATCCAGGACTGCAGGATTATATCGGGGGACTGCAGGATTATACCCAGGACTGCAGGATTATACCCAGGGACTGCAGGATTATACTCAGGACTGCAGGATTATACACAGGACTGCAGGATTATACACAGGACTGCAGGATTATACCCAGGACTGCAGGATTATACCCAGGACTGCAGGATTATACCCAGGACTGCAGGATTATACCCAGGACTGCAGGATTATACCCAGGACTGCAGGATTATACCCAGGGACTACAGAATTATACCCAGGACTGCAGGATTATACCCAGGGACTACAGGATTATACACAGGACTGCGGGATTATACCCAGGACTGCAGGATTATACCTAGGACTGCAGGATTATACCCAGGACTGCAGGATTATACACAGGACTGCAGGATTATACACAGGACTGCAGGATTATACACAGGACTGCAGGATTATACTCAGGACTGCAGGATTATACACAGGACTGCAGGATTATACTCAGGACTGCAGGATTATACACAGGACTGCAGGATTATACACAGGACTGCAGGATTATACTCAGGACTGCAGGATTATACTCAGGACTGCAGGATTATACTCATGACTGCAGGATTATACTCAGGACTGCAGGATTATACACAGGACTGCAGGATTATACACAGGACTGCAGGATTATACCCGGGGACTGCAGGATTATACCCGGGGACTGCAGGATTATACCCGGGGACTGCAGGATTATACCCGGGGACTGCAGGATTATACCCGGGGACTGCAGGATTGTATCCGGGGACTGCAGGATTGTATCCGGGGACTGCAGGATTATATCCGGGGACTGCAGGATTATAGCCGGGGACTGCAGGATTATACCCCGGGGCTGCAGGATTATACCCCGGGGCTGCAGGATTATATCCGGGGACTATAGGATTATAGTCAGGGACTATAGGATTATACCCAGGACTATAGGATTATAGTCAGGGACTGCAGGATTATACCCAGGGACTGCAGGATTATACACAGGACTGCAGGATTATACCCAGGGACTGCAGGATTATACCCAGGGACTGCAGGATTATACCCAGGGACTGCAGGATTATATCCGGGGACTGCAGGATTATATCCGGGGACTGCAAGATTATTATGTGACGCTGATTCAACCCCGTCCTAAACACTACCTGGGGGGGCGGCTTTGGGACACTGATGCAGCCTCCTGTACTGAGTGCAGGCCCTCCATGGGTCCTGTGCCAGTGACCTATCCTCAGCCTACTGTGTGGTAATGTCTGACCCCACTGATCACATACTGATGGCCTATCCTGACAAGTGAAGGGGCCACAGACAACCCCTTTACAGAGGACCTTTTACTGCCTCACACACATGCAGTCCCAGTATCTGACCATTAGAATCGGAGGAGGTGTTGGAACAGGGGGCGTGTGTTATGTAAATCTTCTTGCCTCTCCTCTGCTGCGGCACCTCCCCTCTGACAGTGGAGAGGATTACAATGGTCAGATACCGGGACTGATATAGGATTATTCTCGGGGACTGCAGGATTATACCCAGGGACTATAGGATTGTACCCAGGAATATAGGATTATACTCAGGGACTATAGGATTATACCCAGGGACTATAGGATTGTACCCAGGAATATAGGATTATACTCAGGGACTGCAGGATTATTCTCGGGGACTGCAGGATTATACCCAGGGACTATAGGATTGTACCCAGGAATATAGGATTATACTCAGGGACTATAGGATTATACTTAGGGACTATAGGATTATACCCAGGGACTATAGGATTATACTCAGGGACTATAGGATTGTACCCAGGAATATAGGATTATACTCAGGGACTATAGGATTATACCCAGGGACTATAGGATTGTACCCAGGAATATAGGATTATACTCAGGGACTGCAGGATTATATCCAGGACTATATGATTATACCCAGGACTATAGGATTATACTCAGGGACTATAGGATTATACCCAGGGACTATAGGATTGTACCCAGGAATATAGGATTATACCCAGGGACTATAGGATTATACCCAGGGACTATAGGATTGTACCCAGGAATATAGGATTATACTCAGGGACTATAGGATTATACCCAGGGACTATAGGATTATACTCAGGGACTATAGGATTATACTCAGGGACTATAGGATTTTACTAAGGGACTATAGGATTATATCCAGGACTATATGATTATACCCAGGGACTATAGGATTGTACCCAGGAATATAGGATTGTACCCAGGAATATAGGATTATACTCAGGGACTATAGGATTATACCCAGGGACTATAGGATTATACCCAGGGACTATAGGATTGTACCCAGGAATATAGGATTATACTCAGGGACTATAGGATTATACCCAGGAATATAGGATTATACTCAGGGACTATAGGATTATACCCAGGAATATAGGATTATACTCAGGGACTGCAGGATTATATCCAGGACTATATGATTATACCCAGGACTATAGGATTATACTCAGGGACTATAGGATTATACCCAGGGACTATAGGATTGTACCCAGGAATATAGGATTATACTCAGGGACTATAGGATTATACCCAGGAATATAGGATTATACTCAGGGACTATAGGATTATACCCAGAAATATAGGATTATACTCAGGGACTATAGGATTATACCCAGGACTATAGGATTATTCTCAGGGATTGCAGGATTATACCCAGGACTATACTCGGGGGGGGGGGGGACGGGGGGGGGGGGGGAGACGGGGACTACAGGTTACATTCTGGGACTGCGGAATTATACTCGGGGACTGCAGGATTATACTCAGGGACTATAGGATTATACCCAGGACTATACTCGGGAGGGGGGGGGGGTATCCATTGGATGCTCGATATTATGAGATGAAGGACCCGGATATACAGCGGATGGGTCCGGACTGATCCTGCATTGGGCCCTGTGAACACTTCCTGCCTACATACAGGGTCCTGTAGTCTCTCATAGGTCCTGGCAGGGCTCTTGTGTCAGGGGTCGGCCCCCTGCAGTATCCTCCTCCTTCCACCAGTCCATGGACGCAGCCGGCCGGTCCCTTTAAGGGTCTCTCCGCATCACATATTGACCCTGTATGGGCTGCGCTGGGTCCAGGACCCCGGAATGAGCCCCTCGTATCATCCCTGACGTCTCCTCTGTTTAGTCTCCGGAGTCTTTGTTCTGGGGAATAACCTTGACGTTCCTGCGGATAAATCACTGGATACAATCCTCGGCCTCTTCTCATCTCTGGTGGGAACGGGAGGAGGAGGGAAAGTAACCGGAAAGACCACTCCATGTCCAACCAGGGACATTACCCAAAGATCCAGGCACCGCGAGCCATAACGAGCCCCTCCAGGCTGTAGCTTCACAGGCTGTTACACTGTGCAGGAGCACAGGGGAGAGAGAGACCCTGTAACAGCCTATGAAGGCAGATCACAGAGGGGCTCTGGTAACACCCCCAGAACTCTTCTGGCTCATTAGGATAATTTTAAAAGTTGATTTTATAAGGAAGGATTCCATGGATAACAGATATAAGAAGACCCCACAGTCCCGGTGCCCGGTTTGGATGGTCGACCTCTCACCACATCCTGCTCCTTGATAGGCGCCGCTAATTCCAGTGTATTTTTAGGTTTTTCTCTACCCCCCCTCCCCCCACTGTTCCCCTGCAGTCCGTCTTGAGACCCCATATGATAATTTAGATCTGTACCTACAGGAGTGACCACGCCCACCTGACAGTAATGAGCCTAATTAGCATATATGCTTGCTCAGAAATGCTGCTGTATTTGCTCATCTCTGCCTGCGCTTCTGTCCCTCGGGGGCCGTGTTGTTTGGTAGCTCTTGCACATGTGTCTGTATCTAGCGCTTATGTTTTGCCACATTGGGGGTCATTTACTTTTCCCGACGTGTTACCCGAATACTTCCGATTTGTGCCGATTTCCCCTGAATTGCCCCGGGATTTTGGCGCACACGATCGGATTGTGGGGGGGCGTGGCCGAACGAAAACCCGACGGATTCTGAAAAACTGTCGCATTTAAAAAAAAAAAAGTGTCGCGGAACTCGCACTTACCTTCACCAGGAATAGGCCGGTGAACTTCAGCGCAGCAGCGCCACCTGGTGGACGGCGGAGGAACTGCCTCAGTGAATCAACGGAAGACCCGAAGCCAGCGCAGAGAACGCACCACTGGATCGCGACAGGACCGGGTAAGTAAATCTGCCCCATTGTCTCTGTCCCTGTTGTTTTGTATTCTCTATTATCTGTATCTCTCTCCTTATACTTTACTGATCCAGGACTTATTACCTGCTGCTGTGTGTATCTCGCCCTGTGAGATAT
Source organism: Engystomops pustulosus (assembly GCF_040894005.1). NCBI lineage: Eukaryota > Metazoa > Chordata > Amphibia > Anura > Leptodactylidae > Engystomops > Engystomops pustulosus. The sequence continues at coordinate 104,394,433 of NC_092420.1, read as the reverse complement.
TCTCATATATTATATATATATTTTATGCTTTCTATGTGTAATAAAGACTATAAGGCGCACAAAAAATCCTTTGATTTTCTCAGAAATCCTAGGTGCGCCTTATAGTCCGGTGCGCCTTATACTTGAACCGCACTTACAGACAACAGCCGCCTTGTACTGTGCACAGGTCTGCCCCCTGCTGGTCATACATCCTTATAATCCGGTGTGCCTTATAATCCGGTGCGCCTTATAATCTGGTGCGCCTTATATATGAACCGCACTTACAGATAACAGCTGCCTTGTACTGTGCACAGGTCTGCCACCTGCTGGTCATTCATCCTTATAATCAGGTGCGCCTTATAGTCCAGTGCACCTTATATATGAACCGCACTTACAGATAACAGCTGCCTTGTACTGTGCACAGGTCTGCCACCTGCTGGTCATTCATCCTTATAATCAGGTGCCCCTTATAATCAGGTGCGCCTTATATATGAACCCTACTTACAGACAACAGCTGCCTTGTACTGTGCACAGGTCTGCCACCTGCTGGTCATTCATCCTTATAATCAGGTGCGCCTTATATATGAACTGCACTTACAGATAACAGCCGCCTTGTACTGTGCACAGGTCTGCCACCTGCTGGTCATACATCCTTATAATCAGGTGCCCCTTATATATGAACCCTACTTACAGACAACAGCTGCCTTGTACTGTGCACAGGTCTGCCACCTGCTGGTCATTCATCCTTATAATCCGGATTATACACAGGACTACAGGATTATACACAGGACTGCAGGATTATACACAGGACTGCAGGATTATACACAGGACTGCAGGATTATACACAGGACTGCAGGATTATACACAGGACTGCAGGATTATACACAGGACTGCAGGATTATACACAGGACTGCAGGATTATACACAGGACTGCAGGATTATACCCAGGACTGCAGCATTATACACAGGACTGCAGGATTATACACAGGACTGCAGGATTATACACAGGACTGCAGGATTATACACAGGACTGCAGGATTATACCCAGGACTGCAGCATTATACACAGGACTGCAGGATTATACACAGGACTGCAGGATTATACACAGGACTGCAGGATTATACACAGGACTGCAGGATTATACACAGGACTGCAGGATTATACACAGGACTGCAGGATTATACACAGGACTGCAGGATTATACACAGGACTGCAGGATTATACACAGGACTGCAGGATTATACACAGGACTGCAGGATTATACTCAGGACTGCAGGATTATACCCAGGACTGCAGGATTATACCCAGGGACTGCAGGATTATACCCAGGGACTGCAGGATTATACACAGGACTGCAGGATTATATCCGTGGACTATAGGATTATACCCAGGGACTGCAGGATTATACCCAGGACTGCAGGATTATACCCAGGGACTGCAGGATTATACACAGGACTGCAGGATTATATCCGGGGACTATAGGATTATACCCAGGGACTGCAGGATTATACCCAGGGACTGCAGGATTATACCCAGGGACTGCAGGATTATACACAGGACTGCAGGATTATACACAGGACTGCAGGATTATACCCAGGACTGCAGGATTATACCCAGGACTGCAGGATTATACACAGGACTGCAGGATTATACACAGGACTGCAGGATTATACACAGGACTGCAGGATTATACCCAGGGACTACAGAATTATACCCAGGACTGCAGGATTATACCCAGGGACTGCAGGATTATACACAGGACTGCGGGATTATACACAGGACTGCAGGATTATACCCAGGACTGCAGGATTATACCCAGGACTGCAGGATTATACCCAGGACTGCAGGATTATACCCAGGACTGCAGCATTATACACAGGACTGCAGGATTATACACAGGACTGCAGGATTATACACAGGACTGCAGGATTATACCCAGGACTGCAGCATTATACACAGGACTGCAGGATTATACACAGGACTGCAGGATTATACACAGGACTGCAGGATTATACACAGGACTGCAGGATTATACACAGGACTGCAGGATTATACACAGGACTGCAGGATTATACACAGGACTGCAGGATTATACACAGGACTGCAGGATTATACACAGGACTGCAGGATTATACACAGGACTGCAGGATTATACTCAGGACTGCAGGATTATACCCAGGACTGCAGGATTATACCCAGGGACTGCAGGATTATACCCAGGGACTGCAGGATTATACACAGGACTGCAGGATTATATCCGTGGACTATAGGATTATACCCAGGGACTGCAGGATTATACCCAGGACTGCAGGATTATACCCAGGGACTGCAGGATTATACACAGGACTGCAGGATTATATCCGGGGACTATAGGATTATACCCAGGGACTGCAGGATTATACCCAGGGACTGCAGGATTATACCCAGGGACTGCAGGATTATACACAGGACTGCAGGATTATACACAGGACTGCAGGATTATACCCAGGACTGCAGGATTATACCCAGGACTGCAGGATTATACACAGGACTGCAGGATTATACACAGGACTGCAGGATTATACACAGGACTGCAGGATTATACCCAGGGACTACAGAATTATACCCAGGACTGCAGGATTATACCCAGGGACTGCAGGATTATACACAGGACTGCGGGATTATACACAGGACTGCAGGATTATACCCAGGACTGCAGGATTATACCCAGGACTGCAGGATTATACCCAGGACTGCAGGATTATACCCAGGACTGCAGGATTATACCCAGGACTGCAGGATTATACCCAGGACTGCAGGATTATACCCAGGACTGCAGGATTATACCCAGGGACTGCAGGATTATACTCAGGACTGCAGGATTATACACAGGACTGCAGGATTATACACAGGACTGCAGGATTATACTCAGGACTGCAGGATTATACACAGGACTGCAGGATTATACACAGGACTGCAGGATTATACCCAGGACTGCAGGATTATACCCAGGACTGCAGGATTATACCCAGGACTGCAGGATTATACCCAGGACTGCAGGATTATACCCAGGACTGCAGGATTATATCCAGGACTGCAGGATTATATCGGGGGACTGCAGGATTATACCCAGGACTGCAGGATTATACCCAGGGACTGCAGGATTATACTCAGGACTGCAGGATTATACACAGGACTGCAGGATTATACACAGGACTGCAGGATTATACCCAGGACTGCAGGATTATACCCAGGACTGCAGGATTATACCCAGGACTGCAGGATTATACCCAGGACTGCAGGATTATACCCAGGACTGCAGGATTATACCCAGGGACTACAGAATTATACCCAGGACTGCAGGATTATACCCAGGGACTACAGGATTATACACAGGACTGCGGGATTATACCCAGGACTGCAGGATTATACCTAGGACTGCAGGATTATACCCAGGACTGCAGGATTATACACAGGACTGCAGGATTATACACAGGACTGCAGGATTATACACAGGACTGCAGGATTATACTCAGGACTGCAGGATTATACACAGGACTGCAGGATTATACTCAGGACTGCAGGATTATACACAGGACTGCAGGATTATACACAGGACTGCAGGATTATACTCAGGACTGCAGGATTATACTCAGGACTGCAGGATTATACTCATGACTGCAGGATTATACTCAGGACTGCAGGATTATACACAGGACTGCAGGATTATACACAGGACTGCAGGATTATACCCGGGGACTGCAGGATTATACCCGGGGACTGCAGGATTATACCCGGGGACTGCAGGATTATACCCGGGGACTGCAGGATTATACCCGGGGACTGCAGGATTATACCCGGGGACTGCAGGATTATACCCGGGGACTGCAGGATTGTATCCGGGGACTGCAGGATTGTATCCGGGGACTGCAGGATTGTATCCGGGGACTGCAGGATTATATCCGGGGACTGCAGGATTATAGCCGGGGACTGCAGGATTATACCCCGGGGCTGCAGGATTATATCCGGGGACTATAGGATTATAGTCAGGGACTATAGGATTATACCCAGGACTATAGGATTATAGTCAGGGACTGCAGGATTATACCCAGGGACTGCAGGATTATACACAGGACTGCAGGATTATACCCAGGGACTGCAGGATTATACCCAGGGACTGCAGGATTATACCCAGGGACTGCAGGATTATATCCGGGGACTGCAGGATTATATCCGGGGACTGCAAGATTATTATGTGACGCTGATTCAACCCCGTCCTAAACACTACCTGGGGGGGCGGCTTTGGGACACTGATGCAGCCTCCTGTACTGAGTGCAGGCCCTCCATGGGTCCTGTGCCAGTGACCTATCCTCAGCCTACTGTGTGGTAATGTCTGACCCCACTGATCACATACTGATGGCCTATCCTGACAAGTGAAGGGGCCACAGACAACCCCTTTACAGAGGACCTTTTACTGCCTCACACACATGCAGTCCCAGTATCTGACCATTAGAATCGGAGGAGGTGTTGGAACAGGGGGCGTGTGTTATGTAAATCTTCTTGCCTCTCCTCTGCTGCGGCACCTCCCCTCTGACAGTGGAGAGGATTACAATGGTCAGATACCGGGACTGATATAGGATTATTCTCGGGGACTGCAGGATTATACCCAGGGACTATAGGATTGTACCCAGGAATATAGGATTGTACCCAGGAATATAGGATTATACTCAGGGACTATAGGATTATACCCAGGGACTATAGGATTGTACCCAGGAATATAGGATTATACTCAGGGACTGCAGGATTATTCTCGGGGACTGCAGGATTATACCCAGGGACTATAGGATTGTACCCAGGAATATAGGATTATACTCAGGGACTATAGGATTATACTTAGGGACTATAGGATTATACCCAGGGACTATAGGATTATACTCAGGGACTATAGGATTGTACCCAGGAATATAGGATTATACTCAGGGACTATAGGATTATACCCAGGGACTATAGGATTGTACCCAGGAATATAGGATTATACTCAGGGACTGCAGGATTATATCCAGGACTATATGATTATACCCAGGACTATAGGATTATACTCAGGGACTATAGGATTATACCCAGGGACTATAGGATTGTACCCAGGAATATAGGATTATACCCAGGGACTATAGGATTATACCCAGGGACTATAGGATTGTACCCAGGAATATAGGATTATACTCAGGGACTATAGGATTATACCCAGGGACTATAGGATTATACTCAGGGACTATAGGATTATACTCAGGGACTATAGGATTTTACTAAGGGACTATAGGATTATATCCAGGACTATATGATTATACCCAGGGACTATAGGATTGTACCCAGGAATATAGGATTGTACCCAGGAATATAGGATTATACTCAGGGACTATAGGATTATACCCAGGGACTATAGGATTATACCCAGGGACTATAGGATTATACCCAGGGACTATAGGATTGTACCCAGGAATATAGGATTATACTCAGGGACTATAGGATTATACCCAGGAATATAGGATTATACTCAGGGACTATAGGATTATACCCAGGAATATAGGATTATACTCAGGGACTGCAGGTTTATATCCAGGACTATATGATTATACCCAGGACTATAGGATTATACTCAGGGACTATAGGATTATACCCAGGGACTATAGGATTGTACCCAGGAATATAGGATTATACTCAGGGACTATAGGATTATACCCAGGAATATAGGATTATACTCAGGGACTATAGGATTATACCCAGAAATATAGGATTATACTCAGGGACTATAGGATTATACCCAGGACTATAGGATTATTCTCAGGGATTGCAGGATTATACCCAGGACTATACTCGGGGGGGGGGGGGACGGGGGGGGGGGGGGGGGAGACGGGGACTACAGGTTACATTCTGGGACTGCGGAATTATACTCGGGGACTGCAGGATTATACTCAGGGACTATAGGATTATACCCAGGACTATACTCGGGAGGGGGGGGGGGTATCCATTGGATGCTCGATATTATGAGATGAAGGACCCGGATATACAGCGGATGGGTCCGGACTGATCCTGCATTGGGCCCTGTGAACACTTCCTGCCTACATACAGGGTCCTGTAGTCTCTCATAGGTCCTGGCAGGGCTCTTGTGTCAGGGGTCGGCCCCCTGCAGTATCCTCCTCCTTCCACCAGTCCATGGACGCAGCCGGCCGGTCCCTTTAAGGGTCTCTCCGCATCACATATTGACCCTGTATGGGCTGCGCTGGGTCCAGGACCCCGGAATGAGCCCCTCGTATCATCCCTGACGTCTCCTCTGTTTAGTCTCCGGAGTCTTTGTTCTGGGGAATAACCTTGACGTTCCTGCGGATAAATCACTGGATACAATCCTCGGCCTCTTCTCATCTCTGGTGGGAACGGGAGGAGGAGGGAAAGTAACCGGAAAGACCACTCCATGTCCAACCAGGGACATTACCCAAAGATCCAGGCACCGCGAGCCATAACGAGCCCCTCCAGGCTGTAGCTTCACAGGCTGTTACACTGTGCAGGAGCACAGGGGAGAGAGAGACCCTGTAACAGCCTATGAAGGCAGATCACAGAGGGGCTCTGGTAACACCCCCAGAACTCTTCTGGCTCATTAGGATAATTTTAAAAGTTGATTTTATAAGGAAGGATTCCATGGATAACAGATATAAGAAGACCCCACAGTCCCGGTGCCCGGTTTGGATGGTCGACCTCTCACCACATCCTGCTCCTTGATAGGCGCCGCTAATTCCAGTGTATTTTTAGGTTTTTCTCTACCCCCCCTCCCCCCACTGTTCCCCTGCAGTCCGTCTTGAGACCCCATATGATAATTTAGATCTGTACCTACAGGAGTGACCACGCCCACCTGACAGTAATGAGCCTAATTAGCATATATGCTTGCTCAGAAATGCTGCTGTATTTGCTCATCTCTGCCTGCGCTTCTGTCCTTCGGGGTCCGTGTTGTTTGGTAGCTCTTGCACATGTGTCTGTATCTAGCGCTTATGTTTTGCCACATTGGGGGTCATTTACTTTTCCCGACGTGTTACCCGAATACTTCCGATTTGTGCCGATTTCCCCTGAATTGCCCCGGGATTTTGGCGCACACGATCGGATTGTGGGGGGGCGTGGCCGAACGAAAACCCGACGGATTCTGAAAAACTGTCGCATTTAAAAAAAAAAAAGTGTCGCGGAACTCGCACTTACCTTCACCAGGAATAGGCCGGTGAACTTCAGCGCAGCAGCGCCACCTGGTGGACGGCGGAGGAACTGCCTCAGTGAATCAACGGAAGACCCGAAGCCAGCGCAGAGAACGCACCACTGGATCGCGACAGGACCGGGTAAGTAAATCTGCCCCATTGTCTCTGTCCCTGTTGTTTTGTATTCTCTATTATCTGTATCTCTCTCCTTATACTTTACTGATCCAGGACTTATTACCTGCTGCTGTGTGTATCTCGCCCTGTGAGATATTCTCATATATTATATATATATTTTATGCTTTCTATGTGTAATAAAGACTATAAGGCGCACAAAAAATCCTTTGATTTTCTCAGAAATCCTAGGTGCGCCTTATAGTCCGGTGCGCCTTATACTTGAACCGCACTTACAGACAACAGCCGCCTTGTACTGTGCACAGGTCTGCCCCCTGCTGGTCATACATCCTTATAATCCGGTGTGCCTTATAATCCGGTGCGCCTTATAATCTGGTGCGCCTTATATATGAACCGCACTTACAGATAACAGCTGCCTTGTACTGTGCACAGGTCTGCCACCTGCTGGTCATTCATCCTTATAATCAGGTGCGCCTTATAGTCCAGTGCACCTTATATATGAACCGCACTTACAGATAACAGCTGCCTTGTACTGTGCACAGGTCTGCCACCTGCTGGTCATTCATCCTTATAATCAGGTGCCCCTTATAATCAGGTGCGCCTTATATATGAACCCTACTTACAGACAACAGCTGCCTTGTACTGTGCACAGGTCTGCCACCTGCTGGTCATTCATCCTTATAATCAGGTGCGCCTTATATATGAACTGCACTTACAGATAACAGCCGCCTTGTACTGTGCACAGGTCTGCCACCTGCTGGTCATTCATCCTTATAATCAGGTGCCCCTTATATATGAACCCTACTTACAGACAACAGCTGCCTTGTACTGTGCACAGGTCTGCCACCTGCTGGTCATTCATCCTTATAATCCGGTGCGCCTTATATATGAACTGTACTTACAGACAACAGCTGCCTTGTACTGTGCTCAGGTCTGCCCCCTGCTGGTCATTCATCCTTATAATCAGGTGCCCCTTATATATGAACCCTACTTACAGACAACAGCTGCCTTGTACTGTGCACAGGTCTGCCACCTGCTGGTCATTCATCCTTATAATCAGGTGCCCCTTATATATGAACCCTACTTACAGACAACAGCTGCCTTGATCTGTGCACAGGTCTGCCCCCTGCTGGTCATCCATCCTTATAATCAGGTGCGCCTTATAGTCCGGTGCGCCTTATATATGAACCGCACTTACAGACAACAGCTGCCTTGTACTGTGCACAGGTCTGCCCCCGGCTGGTCATTCACCCTTATAATCCGGTGCGCCTTATATATGAACCGCACTTACAGATAACAGCTGCCTTGTACTGTGCACAGGTCTGCCACCTGCTGGTCATACATCCTTATAATCAGGTGCCCCTTATATATGAACCCTACTTACAGACAACAGCTGCCTTGTACTGTGCACAGGTCTGCCCCCTGCTGGTCATTCATCCTTATAATCAGGTGCCCCTTATATATGAACCCTACTTACAGATAACAGCTGCCTTGTACTGTGCACAGGTCTGCCACCTGCTGGTCATTCATCCTTATAATCCGGTGCGCCTTATAATCCGGTGCGCCTTATAGTCAGTGAAATGCTGTACTATTTTTCATTATTATCGTGTGGCCTTGTGTTTCTTCTTCTTTTTCTTGGTATTTCTTGAGATTTGTTAATCTGGTATATATCACCCAGAGTACTGATAATGTATGACTTCTGGTGATGTCACACGTGGCGTTTTTAGGCCGTTTTTAGTGCATTTTCAGATCGTAAAAACCCCATGTGTTTTGTCCGTTTTTAATTGCACAAATTCGAAAAACCGGACAAAAACGCATGAATTTTTTGCATTCTAAGAACTAAAAACGCCACGTGTGACGCCCCCTTATTGTTATTGGTTTATGTAGCGTCCACTATACAGAGATACAAAGGAACGGAGAAGACAGAACATAATCCTCGGATCTCTATACAGCGCAAAATTCTAATCAGGGGTAAAATGAGATAATCTAAGGTTCGGTAGATCGTCTCCGCTAGAATCCCATGGGGGCCAAGGTTAGGGAATTGTCCGAATATATCTAATCGAGAATATAAACCTGGCGTGGGGGGCGGCGCGGGGCGAGATCAGGGTCATGGGGTGAGATCAGGGTCATGGGGCGAGATCAGGGTCATGGGGTGAGATCAGGGTCTGTGCCGCAGAAGACGGAGGGGACGTCTATTTCATGGGGAAAGGCGTTTTCCAGGATTTTTCTGTAGGTTCTGGGATCTCGTGGGACGAGGAGTTTTTTGGTTTCCTAAATGATTTGTTCCGCGCCCGCACGGCGTCTCGTGTGATTGAGGTGTAAAAAGCTTCACGTCGTCTCCAGTTGAGGTTCTTCTCCCTTGATCTTCTGTCCTCTGTGTGAGACCCCCGGCTCCGGGCACGGACAGCGCCGCGCAATTCTCTGGACTCCCTCACACAGTGGGCCAGATTTATCATCTTTTTTTTGAGTGTTTTTTGAGCCTTTTTTGGCTGCAGTGTGTATTTGCGTCTTTGAGATGGATTTTAGCCACTTACGCCTCATTTAACTTAGTAATCGAGATTTTTCCTAATTTTTGACATGCAAAAAAATGTCTCAAAAAAAGTCTCAAAAGTGCTCCCCCACCAGAGCAGGCGCGGATAACCAAAAAAACCAATCAGACACATTTGATAAATCAACTTTCTTCTTTTTTTGGTTTTTGGTGCATTTTTGCGATTTTAATGCAGATTTTTTGCATGGACGCTGCACATTGATGCCGATTTCACTCTCCTGTAGACTTCAATGGGGAAAATGTTTCTTGTAACTTTATTTTTCACATAAACATTTTGTCAGGAGCGTCAGTCATGCGTCAGGAGCGTCAGTCATGCGTCAGGAGCGTCAGTCATGCGTCAGGAGCGTCAGTCATGCGTCAGGAGCGTCAGTCATGCGTCAGAAGCGTCAGTCATGCGTCAGGAGCGTCAGTCATGCGTCAGGAGCGTCAGTCATGCGTCAGTCATGCGTCAGGAGCGTCAGGAGCGTCAGTCATGCGTCAAGGAGCGTCAGTCATGTGTCAGGAGCGTCAGTCATGCGTCAGGAGCGTCAGTCATGCGTCAGGAGCGTCAGTCATGCGTCAGGAGCGTCAGTCATGCGTCAGGAGCGTCAGTCATGCGTCAGGAGCGTCAGTCATGCGTCAGGAGCGTCAGTCATGCGTCAGGAGCGTCAGTCATGCGTCAGGAGCGTCAGTCATGCGTCAGGAGCGTCAGTCATGCGTCAGGAGCGTCAGTCATGCGTCAGGAGCGTCAGTCATGCGTCAGGAGCGTCAGTCATGCGTCAGGAGCGTCAGTCATGCGTCAGGAGCGTCAGTCATGCGTCAGGAGCGTCAGGAGCGTCAGTCATGCGTCAGGAGCGTCAGTCATGCGTCAGGAGCGTCAGTCATGCGTCAGGAGCGTCAGTCATGCGTCAGTCATGCGTCAGGAGCGTCAGGAGCGTCAGTCATGCGTCAGGAGCGTCAGTCATGCGTCAGGAGCGTCAGTCATGCGTCAGGAGCGTCAGTCATGCGTCAGTCATGCGTCAGGAGCGTCAGTCATGCGTCAGGAGCGTCAGTCATGCGTCAGGAGCGTCAGTCATGCGTCAGGAGCGTCAGTCATGCGTCAGGAGCGTCAGTCATGCGTCAGGAGCGTCAGTCATGCGTCAGGAGCGTCAGTCATGCGTCAGGAGCGTCAGTCATGCGTCAGGAGCGTCAGTCATGCGTCAGGAGCGTCAGTCATGCGTCAGGAGCGTCAGTCATGCGTCAGGAGCGTCAGTCATGCGTCAGGAGCGTCAGTCATGCGTCAGTCATGCGTCAGGAGCGTCAGGAGCGTCAGTCATGCGTCAGGAGCGTCAGTCATGCGTCAGGAGCGTCAGTCATGCGTCAGGAGCGTCAGTCATGCGTCAGGAGCGTCAGTCATGCGTCAGGAGCGTCAGTCATGCGTCAGGAGCGTCAGTCATGCGTCAGGAGCGTCAGTCATGCGTCAGTCATGCGTCAGGAGCGTCAGGAGCGTCAGTCATGCGTCAGGAGCGTCAGTCATGCGTCAGGAGCGTCAGTCATGCGTCAGGAGCGTCAGTCATGCGTCAGGAGCGTCAGTCATGCGTCAGGAGCGCCAGTCATGCGTCAGGAGCGTCAGTCATGCGTCAGGAGCGTCAGTCATGCGTCAGGAGCGTCAGTCATGCGTCAGGAGCGTCAGTCATGCGTCAGGAGCGTCAGTCATGCGTCAGGAGCGTCAGTCATGCGTCAGGAGCGTCAGTCATGCGTCAGGAGCGTCAGTCATGCGTCAGGAGCGTCAGTCATGCGTCAGGAGCGTCAGTCATGCGTCAGGAGCGTCAGTCATGCGTCAGGAGCGTCAGTCATGCGTCAGGAGCGTCAGTCATGCGTCAGGAGCGTCAGTCATGCGTCAGGAGCGTCAGTCATGCGTCAGTCATGCGTCAGGAGCGTCAGGAGCGTCAGTCATGCGTCAGGAGCGTCAGTCATGCGTCAGGAGCGTCAGTCATGCGTCAGGAGCGTCAGTCATGCGTCAGGAGCGTCAGTCATGCGTCAGGAGCGTCAGTCATGCGTCAGGAGCGTCAGTCATGCGTCAGGAGCGTCAGTCATGCGTCAGTCATGCGTCAGGAGCGTCAGGAGCGTCAGTCATGCGTCAGGAGCGTCAGTCATGCGTCAGGAGCGTCAGTCATGCGTCAGGAGCGTCAGTCATGCGTCAGGAGCGTCAGTCATGCGTCAGGAGCGCCAGTCATGCGTCAGGAGCGTCAGTCATGCGTCAGGAGCGTCAGTCATGCGTCAGGAGCGTCAGTCATGCGTCAGGAGCGTCAGTCATGCGTCAGGAGCGTCAGTCATGCGTCAGGAGCGTCAGTCATGCGTCAGGAGCGTCAGTCATGCGTCAGGAGCGTCAGTCATGCGTCAGGAGCGTCAGTCATGCGTCAGGAGCGTCAGTCATGCGTCAGGAGCGTCAGTCATGCGGCTGTTCTTGATGTTTTTTTAACGTATATATTTTAAATTGATTCTTTTAAACAGAAAACAATGATGATGCGTAACAATCTAAACCAGTGGTGGGGAACCTGTGGCACGGGTGAAGAGGCGGCACTCAGAGCCCTTACTGTGGGCACCCGGGCATCGCCCCAGCACCAGACAGGACTCAGAGAACCTTCCTGCAGTTCCAAGAAACTTAAAAGATGCGGCTGTCAGACATATTTTCATACTTACTTCGCTACTTGGGACTGTAGGAAGAGGGGGAATGAATAGACAGGGCAGAATTATCTCTGGAGGACCTCCCGCTGCCCCCACCATTCTCGGTGCACAGGGGACCCTGGAAGAAGCTACAATGATGCAAATGTTCCATCTTGTCCCCAGGGGCCGATATGATTGAACGTTGTTGAGGAACAGGGAGCAATAAGTTACTGCTCTAATATTTGGTCGGCACCTCGCTATAAATAATGGAGGTTTTGGGTTGCAGTTTGGGCACTCGGCCGGTAACAGTTTCGCCATCACTGATCTAAACCATCATAATCTGGGGCTGTTCACATTAACCCCTTCTGGGTGTTGCCAGCAGAATGTCGTCGGCTGAAGCGGATTTATAGAACGTTTTCTCTTTGAGACTTTTTACAAAAAGTCGCAAATATACGATATGAAAAAGTCTCAAAAAAAACCCCACAGAGAAGGATCCCATCTATCTAAGCACATTTTGACATTAGACAAATATGGTGCAAAATAGAGACATTTTAGGTGTGCCCGGTCCTGGGCTCAGTTTCTGTCGGGTTTTGGACCCCATGGTTCTGGTATTGATAAGTTTTCCATGATCGGCTATTGATGACAGTTCTGTGAGATGAATGTGCGATGGGGAGCGTCCTCACACTGCTGTGCTGCTTCCTGCTCTAGAGGGTGGAGCAGCGCACGGCTCAGAGCACAGAGCACAGCAGTGTCGGGTCACGTGCCGCGTTCTTGTAGTTTCCTGATGCTTCGCCTCTTGTTTTCACCTTGTTGTCTTATTTTGCGCTCTTTGTGTCTGTCTCGTGCAGGTTGCCCTCGGGGAGAGTTCCAGTGCAGCGATAAGTCCTGCATCTCCTCCAGCTTCGTGTGCGACGGCAGCAAGAACTGTCATGACGGAAGCGACGAGAAGGATTGCGCCATAGTCACCTGTAGGTCCGGACAGTTCCGCTGCGGGAAGGGCGTTTGTATCCCCGAGAAGTGGCTGTGCGATGGTCAGGCGGACTGTGCAGACCAGTCAGACGAGTCTGAGGAGCGCTGCGGCCTGAAGAGTCAGCCTCAGGCGGTGACGCAGTGCGGCGTCCAGGAGTTCCGATGTGGCGATGGGAAGTGCATCCACATGAACTGGAGGTGCGACGGGGACCAGGACTGCAAGGACAACTCCGACGAGAGGGATTGCCGTGAGTCCAGCGCCTGGGATGTAACGGGTTAAATATATACGTATAAAGCGCTAACGCGCAGGTTCTCGCCCCCAGCTATGGCGTCCTGTCGTCCCGATGAGTTCCAGTGTGGAGACGGCGACTGCGTCTTCGGGATGTATCAGTGCAACGGAGTCCGAGATTGTCTGGACGGCAGCGACGAGACCGGGTGCCGCACTGGTGAGTCCCAATTATCAACAACTTATAGGGAACCAGGCACCAGACTGTACCCCACTAAACTATCAGCCCCCCCCCCCCCCCTAGTAGGGGATGAAACGTCCTTTCTAGAGTTCCCTCTTTCATGTGATATCTTTTACCTAAATAAATCTCCTTTAAAGTCATATGCAAATGAGCTGAGAAGAGTCATATTCTGCCAGAGAAGAGTCAGGCTCAGAGGCAGGAGGGGGGGGGGGGTCATTTTAGGAACCAGTATCATGGGTTTTATAGCAGCTACAAAATCTATAAAAGGAATTGGACTTTTATCTCCATCTCTACTTTGGATCTGTTCTGATTCGATCTGAAGGTTGAGATTCTTATCTTTAATATGTCGGCAAAAGCGCAGAAGCCGTTCCTCCTGCAGCCTCTAAACTTGACTCTTCTCAGGCAACATACTGGTTGTAGTTTATGAGGTCAATTTGCGCTGACAGGTTCCCTTTAATGGGGTAAAATCTGAGGGCAGACTGTAAAAAACTGGTTGACAACCGCAGTAGAAATTCTTCTAAAATTCTTAAATGGCCCCCTGATGATTTTCCAGAACCAGAAGTCCATGTGTAGATCTGGATCTGGAATACTAATTAGTTCTGTAGAATTCTGGACTCCATATTGGGAACAAGTCAAAGTGCGGATCCAATGGTTTCCACCCTGTGAGGAACAGAACATAAAAAAGGGGGTTTTAGTTTTTATTTAAACCAGGACCTGGGATAGATGTCTGATTTCTGGAGGACTGGACCCGGGGTCCCCTGGGAGGTCCTGCACGGTCAGTCCGTCTGTCTGGACCTCCAGGGTGGGGGGTAATTTTGGGAATTGGGGGTAAATGTCTGATTTCTGGAGGACTGGACCCGGGGTCCCCTGGGAGGTCCTGCACGGTCAGTCCGTCTGTCTGGACCTCCAGGGTGGGGGGTAATTTTGGGAATTGGGGGTAAATGTCTGTAAGAAACCTTTAAGTTCCCAGTAGAAGTAAGAATAACCTGAAATCCTCTGTGCAGCTGTGGAGGCTCCGTGTGACGCTGACGGAACGTTTCAATGCAAAAGCGGAGAATGCATCGACATCCGGAAGGTGTGCGACTTCCGCCAGGACTGCCGGGACCGCTCCGACGAACCTCTAAAGGAATGTGGTGAGTGACCCTGATGCATCGCGGCCTGTGTGTACTATCAGTGTGACCGCGGCCATAAGCCCAGGTACACGCGGCTCCAGAGACCGGACCCCCCGGGGGTAACACTCACCTCAGGGAACTCCAGGGCTCCAGGCGCCGGCCCAAATCCAAGTGACAACTAAACAATGAATGGCCAAGAAATTACAAGTGAAATGTAGGATTTCGGAAACATTTCCGCTCTGTCCTGATTGGCTGCTCTGTTATTCCTCCTGGAGATTTGTACATTTAGATGTAACATGGACTGAAACTTAAAGGGGATGTGACACCTTCCACAGGAACAGAGTGACCTGTGACTGGAGCAGCAGATTCACCATCAGTCCTGATGCTCCATTCATTGTTAGGAGGCTGGAAGTTGCTGAGCACAGCGCTCATCAGTGCAGTGAGAGGGACCTGATGTTAGTGAGGAGGGGACCCCCTCAATCAGATTGTGCTCCCCCCTATCCTGTGCAGCGTCTTATCGTTACATTACTGCCTCTACAATATTGCTGATTCATAATCCCATCAGTCGTTGTTACTTTATTCACATATTTCCAGGAGAGAAAACATAGTAATTAATCCATCCTGATAATCCCGGGACATTCCTCATACATCCGGGCCCCGGGACTGTGGGATCTTCTTATATCTGTTACCCATGGTCTCCTCCCTTCTAATATCAACTTTTATAATTATGCTAATGAGACAAATTGGCATTGGAACGTTACCAGAGCCCCTCCGTACTGTAGCTTCACAAGCTGTTGCACTGTGCAGGAGCACTTTTCCCTTCCACTGTATGAGATTACAGCATGGAGGGGCTCTGGTAACACCCCCCCCCCAGAGACCTTGTCTCAGTCCCGGGGCCGGATCTATGAGGAATGTCCCGGTTTTATCAGGATGGATTCTGATGGGAGATTTCCTTTCTACAAATCTGGGGTCTTCTGGGTTGTGCTGCCCTGGAGTCTTCATCGTATTTATACTTTGTAGTGATCACCAGAAAGTAAAACTGTAAAGAATAGTAAGAATTGTATTTTTTCCCCTAATTTGCCTCATATAAAAATTTATCAAAAATAAAGTGTCCCCAAAATCCTGAAATAAAAAATTAAACTCAATTTGCAAAAAGACCTTATAGACAGTGAGACGTGTAACGTTAATGATGAAGATTCAAAATAAACAAAACAAAAATAGCCGCCTCAGTGTATGGAACCCCCAAAAATATAAGGGGCCACGGTCTGTCTTAGGACTTCAATCCTAAACCGTGGCCAATCCCTTTAACCCCTTCATGACTGCCATACGGCGAGATACTTCCTGCTGTAAGGGGTGATACCTCTGGAGCACTGGCACCTAGAGACACAATTCTGGTGTCATAGTAAAGAGGAGGATCCCCCCATTAATAGAATATCAGTAAGTAAAACAGAACCGGATCCGTTCACTGCGTGTTCCCCAGGGGATGGATGGGCATGACGGACACACCTCTCCGGGTCTTGTCTTTTCCTACATGATGGGCTCGTGGTGATAGGAGACGTTGGGATGGATGGGAGTGACGGACACACCTCTCCGGGTCTTGTCTTCTCCTACATTAGGGGCTCGGTGTGATGGGAGATGTCGGGATGGATGGGGGTGACCGACACACCTCTCCGGGTCTTGTCTTCTCTTACATGAGGGGCTCGGTGTGATGGGAGACGTCGGGATGGATAGGGGTGACGACACACCTCTCCAGGTCTTGTCTTCTCCTACATAAGGGGCTCAGGGTGATGGGAGACGTCGGGATGGATGTGGGTGACGGACACATCTCTCCGGGTCTTGTCTTCTCCTACATAAGGGGTTCGGGGTGATGGGAGACGTCGGGATGGATGGGGTTGACGGACACATCTCTCCGGGTCTTGTCTTCTCCTACATAAGGGGCTCAGGGTGATGGGAGACGTCGGGATGGATGGGGGTGACGGACTCATCTCTCCGGGTCTTGTCTTCTCTTACATAAGGGGCTCGGGGTGATGGGAGACGTCGGGATGGATAGGGGTGACGGACACATCTCTCCGGGTCTTGTCTTTTCCTATATGAGGCGCTCGGGGTGATGGGAGACGTCGGGATGGATGGGGGTGACCGACACACCTCTCCGGGTCTTGTCTTCTCCTACATGAGGAGCTCGGGGTGATGGGAGACGTCGGGATGGATGGGGGTGACGGACACATCTCTCCGGGTCTTGTCTTCTCCTACATGAGGAGTTCGGGGTGATGGGAGACGTCGGGATGGATGGGGGTGATGGACACATCTCTCCGGGTCTTGTCTTCTCCTATATGAGGCGCTCGGGGTGATGGGAGACGTGGGGATGGATGGGTGTGACGGACACACCTCTCCGGGTCTTGTCTTCTCCTACATTAGGGACTCGGGGTGATGGGAGACGTCGGGATGGATGGGGGTGACGGACACATCTCTCCGGGTCTTGTCTTCTCCTATATGAGGGGCTCGGGGTGATGGGAGACGTCGGGATGGATGGGGGTGACGGACACATCTCTCCGGGTCTTGTCTTCTCCTACATGAGGAGCTCGGGGTGATGGGAGACGCCGGGATGGATGGGGTGACGGACACACCTCTCCGGGTCTTGTCTTCTCCTATATGAGGCGCTCGGGGTGATGGGAGACGTCGGGATGGATGGGGGTGATGGACACACCTCTCCGGGTCTTGTCTTCTCCTGTATGAGGGGCTCAGGGTGATGGGAGACGTGGGGATGGATGGGGGTGATGGACACACCTCTCCGGGTCTTGTCTTCTCCTGTATGAGGGGCTCAGGGTGATGGGAGACGTGGGGATGGATGGGGGTGACGGACACATCTCTCCGGGTCTTGTCTTCTCCTACATAAGGGGCTCAGGGTGATGGGAGACGTCGGGATGGATGGGGGTGATGGACACATCTCTCCGGGTCTTGTCTTTTCCTATATGAGGCGCTCGGGGTGATGGGAGACGTCGGGATGGATGGGGGTGACGGACACATCTCTCCGGGTCTTGTCTTCTCCTACATGAGGGGCTCGGGGTGATGGGAGACGTCGGGATGGATAGGGGTGACGACACACCTCTCCAGGTCTTGTCTTCTCCTATATGAGGCGCTCGGGGTGATGGGAGACGTCGGGATGGATGGGGGTGACGGACACATCTCTCCGGGTCTTGTCTTCTCCTACATGAGGGGCTTGGGGTGATGGGAGACGTCGGGATGGATGGGGTTGACGGACACACCTCTCCAGGTCTTGTCTTCTCCTACATGAGAGGTTCGGGGTGATGGGAGACGTCGGGATGGATGGGCATGACGGACACACCTCTCCGGGTCTTGTCTTCTCCTATATGAGGCGCTCGGGGTGATGGGAGACGTCGGGATGGATGGGGGTGATGGACACACCTCTCCGGGTCTTGTCTTCTCCTGTATGAGGGGCTCGGGGTGATGGGAGACGTCGGGATGGATGGGGGTGACGGACACACCTCTCCGGGTCTTGTCTTCTCCTGTATGAGGCGCTCGGAGTGATGGGAGACGTCGGGATGGATGGGGGTGACGGACACACCTCTCCGGGTCTTGTCTTCTCCTGTATGAGGGGCTCAGGGTGATGGGAGACGTGGGGATGGATGGGGGTGACGGACACACCTCTCCGGGTCTTGTCTTCTCCTATATGAGGGGCTCGGGGTGATGGGAGACGTGGGGATGGATGGGGGTGACGGACACACCTCTCCGGGTCTTGTCTTCTCCTATATGAGGGGCTCGGGTTGATGGGAGACGTTGGGATGGATGGGGGTGACGGACACACCTCTCTGGATCTTGTCTTCTCCTATATGAAGGGCTCAGGTTGATGGGAGACGTGGGGATGGATGGGGGTGACGAACACACCTCTCCGGGTCTTGTCTTCTCCTATTTGAGGGGCTCGGGGTGATGGGAGACGTCGGGATGGATGGGGTGACGGACACATCTCTCCCGGTCTTGTCTTCTCCTATATGAGGCGCTCGGGGTGATGGGAGACGTCGGGATGGATGGGGGTAACGGACACATCTCTCCGGGTCTTGTCTTCTCCTACATGAGGGGCTCGGGGTGATGGGAGACGTCGGGATGGATGGGGGTGACGGACACACCTCTCCGGGTCTTGTCTTCTCCTACATGAGGAGCTCGGGGTGATGGGAGACGTCGGGATGGATGGGGGTGACGGACACATCTCTCCGGGTCTTGTCTTCTCCTATTTGAGGGGCTCGGGGTGATGGGAGACGTCGGGATGGATGGGGGTGATGGACACATCTCTCCGGGTCTTGTCTTCTCCTACATGAGGCGCTCGGGGTGATGGGAGACGTCGGGATGGATGGGGGTGACGGACACACCTCTCCGGGTCTTGTCTTCTCCTACATGAGGGGCTCGGGGTGATGGGAGATGTCGGGATGAATGGGGGTGACGGACACACCTCTCCGGGTCTTGTCTTCTCCTGTATGAGGGGCTCAGGGTGATGGGAGACGTGGGGATGGATGGGGGTGACGGACACATCTCTCCGGGTCTTGTCTTCTCCTACATGAGGCCCTCGGGGTGATGGGAGACGTCGGGTTGGATGGGGGTGACGGACACATCTCTCCGGGTCTTGTCTTCTCCTATATGAGGCGCTCGGGGTGATGGGAGACGTCGGGATGGATGGGGGTGACGGACACATCTCTCCGGGTCTTGTCTTCTCCTGTATGAGGGGCTCGGGGTGATGGGAGACGTCGGGATGGATGGGGGTGACGGACACACCTCTCCGGGTCTTGTCTTCTCCTGTATGAGGCGCTCGGAGTGATGGGAGATGTCGGGATGGATGGGGGTGACGGACACACCTCTCCGGGTCTTGTCTTCTCATGTATGAGGGGCTCAGGGTGATGGGAGACGTGGGGATGGATGGGGGTGACGGACACACCTCTCCGGGTCTTGTCTTCTCCTATATGAGGGGCTCGGGGTGATGGGAGACGTCGGGATGGATGGGGGTGACGGACACATCTCTCCGGGTCTTGTCTTCTCCTATTTGAGGGGCTCGGGGTGATGGGAGACGTCGGGATGGATGGGGGTGACGGACACATCTCTCCGGGTCTTGTCTTCTCCTACATGAGGAGCTCGGGGTGATGGGAGACGTCGGGATGGATGGGGTTGACGGACACACCTCTCCGGGTCTTGTCTTCTCCTACATGAGGAGCTCGGGGTGATGGGAGACGTCGGGATGGATTGGGTTGACGGACACATCTCTCCGGGTCTTGTCCTCTCCTACATGAGGGGCTCGGGGTGATGGGAGACGTCGGGATGGATGGGGGTGACGGACACATCTCTCCGGGTCTTGTCTTCTCCTACATGAGGCGCTCGGGGTGATGGGAGACGTCGGGATGGATGGGGGTGACGGACACATCTCTCCGGGTCTTGTCTTCTCCTACATTAGGGGCTCGGGGTGATGGGAGACGTCGGGATGGATGGGGGTGACCGACACATCTCTCCGGGTCTTGTCTTCTCTTACATGAGGGGCTCGGGGTGATGGGAGACGTCGGGATGGATGGGGGTGACGGACACATCTCTCCGGGTCTTGTCTTCTCCTACATGAGGAGCTCGGGGTGATGGGAGACGTCGGGATGGATGGGGGTGACAGACACACCTCTCCGGGTCTTGTCTTCTCCTATATGAGGGGTTCGGGGTGATGGGAGATGTCGGGATGAATGGGGGTGACGGACACATCTCTCCGGGTCTTGTCTTCTCCTATATGAGGCGCTCGGGGTGATGGGAGACGTCGGGATGGGTGGGGGTGACGGACACATCTCTCCGGGTCTTGTCTTCTCCTACATGAGGGGCTCGGAGTGATGGGAGACGTCGGGATGGATGGGGGTGACGGACACATCTCTCTGGGGCTTGTCTTCTCCTATATGAGGGGTTCGGGGGGATGGATGGGGGTGACGGACACATCTCTCCGGGTCTTGTCTTCTCCTACATGAGGGGCTCGGGGTGATGGGAGACGTCGGGATGGATGGGGGTCACGGACACATCTCTCCGGGTCTTGTCTTCTCCTATTTGAGGGGCTCGGGGTGATGGGAGACGTCGGGATGGATGGGGGTGACGGACACACCTCTCTGGATCTTGTCTTCTCCTACATGAGGGGCTCGGGGTGATGGGAGACGTGGGGATGGATGGGGGTGACGAACACACCTCTCCGGGTCTTGTCTTCTCCTATATGAGGGGCTCGGGGTGATGGGAGACGTCGGGATGGATGGGGGTCACGGACACATCTCTCCGGGTCTTGTCTTCTCCTATTTGAGGGACTCGGGGTGATGGGAGACGTCGGGATGGATGGGGGTGACGGACACATCTCTCCGGGCCTTGTCTTCTCCTACATGAGGAGCTCGGGGTGATGGGAGACGTCGGGATGGATGGGGGTGACGGACACACCTCTCCGGGTCTTGTCTTCTCCTACATAAGGGGCTCGGGGTGATGGGAGACGTCGGGATGGATGGGGGTGACGGACACATCTCTCCGGGTCTTGTCTTCTCCTACATGAGGCGCTCGGGGTGATGGGAGACGTCGGGATGGATGGGGGTGACCGACACACCTCTCCGGGTCTTGTCTTCTCCTACATGAGGGGCTCGGGGTGATGGGAGACGTCGGGATGGATGGGGGTGACGGACACATCTCTCCGGGTCTTGTCTTCTCCTACATGAGGCGCTCGGGGTGATGGGAGACGTCGGGATGGATGGGGGTGACCGACACACCTCTCCGGGTCTTGTCTTCTCCTACATGAGGGGCTCGGGGTGATGGGAGACGTCGGGATGGATGGGGGTGACCGACACATCTCTCTGGGGCTTGTCTTCTCCTATATGAGGGGTTCGGGGTGATGGGAGACGTGGGGATGGATGGGGGTGACGGACACATCTCTCCGGGTCTTGTCTTCTCCTACATGAGGGGCTCGGGGTGATGGGAGACGTCGGGATGGATGGGGGTCACGGACACATCTCTCCGGGTCTTGTCTTCTCCTATTTGAGGGGCTCGGGGTGATGGGAGACGTCGGGATGGGGTGACGGACACATCTCTCCCGGTCTTGTCTTCTCCTATATGAGGCGCTCGGGGTGATGGGAGACGTTGGGATGGATGGGGGTGACGGACACACCTCTCTGGATCTTGTCTTCTCCTACATGAGGGGCTCGGGGTGATGGGAGACGTGGGGATGGATGGGGGTGACGAACACACCTCTCCGGGTCTTGTCTTCTCCTATATGAGGGGCTCGGGGTGATGGGAGACGTCGGGATGGATGGGGGTCACGGACACATCTCTCCGGGTCTTGTCTTCTCCTACATGAGGCGCTCGGGGTGATGGGAGACGTCGGGATGGATGGGGGTGACGGACACACCTCTCCGGGTCTTGTCTTCTCCTACATGAGGGGCTCGGGGTGATGGGAGAAGTCGGGATGGATGGGGGTGACGGACACACCTCTCCGGGTCTTGTCTTCTCCTACATGAGGGGCTCGGGGTGATGGGAGACGTCGGGATGGATGGGGGTGACCGACACACCTCTCCGGGTCTTGTCTTCTCCTACATGAGGGGCTCGGGGTGATGGGAGACGTCGGGATGGATGGGGGTGACCGACACATCTCTCTGGGGCTTGTCTTCTCCTATATGAGGGGTTCGGGGTGATGGGAGACGTGGGGATGGATGGGGGTGACGGACACATCTCTCCGGGTCTTGTCTTCTCCTACATGAGGGGCTCGGGGTGATGGGAGACGTCGGGATGGATGGGGGTCACGGACACATCTCTCCGGGTCTTGTCTTCTCCTATTTGAGGGGCTCGGGGTGATGGGAGACGTCGGGATGGGGTGACGGACACATCTCTCCCGGTCTTGTCTTCTCCTATATGAGGCGCTCGGGGTGATGGGAGACGTTGGGATGGATGGGGGTGACGGACACACCTCTCTGGATCTTGTCTTCTCCTACATGAGGGGCTCGGGGTGATGGGAGACGTGGGGATGGATGGGGGTGACGAACACACCTCTCCGGGTCTTGTCTTCTCCTATATGAGGGGCTCGGGGTGATGGGAGACGTCGGGATGGATGGGGGTCACGGACACATCTCTCCGGGTCTTGTCTTCTCCTACATGAGGCGCTCGGGGTGATGGGAGACGTCGGGATGGATGGGGGTGACGGACACACCTCTCCGGGTCTTGTCTTCTCCTACATGAGGGGCTCGGGGTGATGGGAGAAGTCGGGATGGATGGGGGTGACGGACACACCTCTCCGGGTCTTGTCTTCTCCTACATGAGGCGCTCGGGGTGATGGGAGACGTCGGGATGGATTTCTTAGCTTCCAGGTCTCTGCTCCGATACGTAGGAAATCCCTGAAGTTCTGAATCTCTTTTCTCAGGCGTCAACGAGTGTTTGATGAATAACGGCGGCTGCTCCCACATCTGCCGGGACCTGAAGGTGGGGCACGAGTGTGACTGCCCCCCGGGGTACAAGCTGATCGACAAAAAGACCTGCGGAGGTGAGTCATGTGACTAAAGAGGAGGAACCTGTCAGCAGATTTGACCCCCTCCCTCAGGTGGGGGAGGAAATGTCCTTTCTATATTTCCCTCTTTTTGTGTAAAATCTTCCCCATGTGACTACGAGCAGAGAAGAGTCATATTGTACCTGAGAGGAGTAAAGTGTAGAGACCTCAGTGGGACTGTCACTTCAGACTCCCCTATCCTCAGCTCTGTAGCACCTTGGTGATGGTGTCATATTAAAGATAACAATCGCATCTTCTAGATGAGAGCAGAACCTGCATATATTGTTTTCTAACCGACTTTCCTGTAAATCCCAGAACTATATGACTGGTGAGATCCGAAAGATGAGATTCTGGTCTTTAATAGGACACATGAAAACATGTAGGTGCTACAGATCTGAAGGTTGATTGTCTAAATTGACACTCCCCCCTACAGCCTCTGAACTTGATTCTTCTCAGGCAAAATATGACTCTTCTCTGCTCATTGTTACATGACTTTGCAGGAGATTTTTTAAATGGCAAAACTTATGAGGTTTCACATAAGAGGAAATTACACCCCCCCCCCCAACCCCAGCCCCCCCACCTGATGAGGCCGATAGTTTTTATATATCTATCTCTTTCTCTTCTCTATCTACCTCTTGTCCGTCTCCCTCTTGTCCGTCTCCCTCTTGTCCGTCTCCCTCTTGTCCGTCTCCCTCTTTTCCCTCTCCCTCTTTTCCCTCTCCCTCTTGTCCCTCTCCCTCTTGTCCCTCTCCCTCTTGTCCCTCTCCCTCTTGTCCCTCTCCCTCTTGTCCCTCTCCCTCTTGTCCCTCTTCCTCTTGTCCCTCTCCCTCTTGTCCCTCTCCCTCTTGCCCCTCTCCCTCTTGCCCCTCTCCCTCTTGCCCCTCTCCCTCTTGCCCCTCTCCCTCTTGCCCCTCTCCCTCTTGCCCCTCTCCCTCTTGCCCCTCTCCCTCTTGCCCCTCCCCCTCTTGTCCCTCTCCCTCTTGTCCCTCTCCCTCTTGTCCCTCTCCCTCTTGTCCCTCTCCCTCTTGTCCCTTTCCCTCTTGTCCCTCTCCCTCTTGTCCCTCTCCCTCTTGCCCCTCTCCCTCTTGCCCCTCTCCCTCTTGCCCCTCTCCCTCTTCTCCGTCTCCCTCTTGTCCCTCTCCCTCTTGCCCCTCTCCCTCTTGCCCCTCTCCCTCTTGCCCCTCTCCCTCTTGTCCCTCTCCCTCTTGTCCCTCTCCCTCTTGTCCCTCTCCCTCTTGTCCCTCTCCCTCTTGTCCCTTTCCCTCTTGTCCCTCTCCCTCTTGTCCCTCTCCCTCTTGTCCGTCTCCCTCTTCTCCGTCTCCCTCTTGTCCCTCTCCCTCTTCTCCGTCTACCTCTTCTCCGTCTACCTCTTGTCCCTCTCCCTCTTGTCCCTCTCCCTCTTGTCCCTCTCCCTCTTTTCCGTCTCCCTCTTTTCCGTCTCCCTCTTGTCCGTCTCCCTCTTGTCCGTCTCCCTCTTGTCCGTCTCCCTCTTGTCCCTCTCCCTCTTGTCCCTCTCCCTCTTGTCCCTCTCCCTCTTGTCCCTCTCCCTCTTGTCCCTCTCCCTCTTGTCCCTCTCCCTCTTGTCCCTCTCCCTCTTGTCCCTCTCCCTCTTGTCCCTCTCCCTCTTGTCCCTCTCCCTCTTGTCCCTCTCCCTCTTGTCCGTCTCCCTCTTGTCCCTCTCCCTCTTGTCCCTCTCCCTCTTGTCCCTCTCCCTCTTGTCCCTCTCCCTCTTGCCCCTCTCCCTCTTGCCCCTCTCCCTCTTACCCCTCTCCCTCTTGTCCCTCTCCCTCTTGCCCCTCTCCCTCTTGCCCCTCTCCCTCTTACCCCTCTCCCTCTTGCCCCTCTCCCTCTTGCCCCTCTCCCTCTTGCCCCTCTCCCTCTTGTCCCTCTCCCTCTTGTCCCTCTCCCTCTTGTCCCTCTCCCTCTTGCCCCTCTCCCTCTTGCCCCTCTCCCTCTTGTCCCTCTCCCTCTTGTCCCTCTCCCTCTTGTCCCTCTCCCTCTTGTCCCTCTCCCTCTTGTCCCTCTCCCTCTTGTCCCTCTCCCTCTTGTCCCTCTCCCTCTTGTCCCTCTCCCTCTTGTCCCTCTCCCTCTTGTCCCTCTCCCTCTTGTCCCTCTCCCTCTTGTCCCTCTCCCTCTTGTCCCTCTCCCTCTTGCCCCTCTCCCTCTTGCCCCTCTCCCTCTTGTCCCTCTCCCTCTTGTCCCTCTCCCTCTTGTCCCTCTCCCTCTTGTCCCTCTCCCTCTTGTCCCTCTCCCTCTTGTCCCTCTCCCTCTTGTCCCTCTCCCTCTTGTCCCTCTCCCTCTTGTCCCTCTCCCTCTTGTCCCTCTCCCTCTTGTCCCTCTCCCTCTTGTCCCTCTCCCTCTTGCCCCTCTCCCTCTTGCCCCTCTCCCTCTTGTCCCTCTCCCTCTTGTCCCTCTCCCTCTTGTCCCTCTCCCTCTTGTCCCTCTCCCTCTTGTCCCTCTCCCTCTTGTCCCTCTCCCTCTTGTCCCTCTCCCTCTTGTCCCTCTCCCTCTTGTCCCTCTCCCTCTTGCCCCTCTCCCTCTTGCCCCTCTCCCTCTTGTCCCTCTCCCTCTTGCCCCTCTCCCTCTTGCCCCTCTCCCTCTTGTCCCTCTCCCTCTTGCCCCTCTCCCTCTTGCCCCTCTCCCTCTTGCCCCTCTCCCTCTTGCCCCTCTCCCTCTTGTCCCTCTCCCTCTTGTCCCTCTCCCTCTTGTCCCTCTCCCTCTTGTCCCTCTCCCTCTTGTCCCTCTCCCTCTTGTCCCTCTCCCTCTTGTCCCTCTCCCTCTTGTCCCTCTCCCTCTTGTCCCTCTCCCTCTTGTCCCTCTCCCTCTTGTCCCTCTCCCTCTTGTCCCTCTCCCTCTTGTCCCTCTCCCTCTTGTCCCTCTCCCTCTTGTCCCTCTCCCTCTTGTCCCTCTCCCTCTTGTCCCTCTCCCTCTTGTCCCTCTCCCTCTTGTCCCTCTCCCTCTTGTCCCTCTCCCTCTTGTCCCTCTCCCTCTTGTCCGTCTCCCTCTTGTCCCTCTCCCTCTTGTCCGTCTCCCTCTTGTCCGTCTCCCTCTTGTCCCTCTCCCTCTTGTCCCTCTCCCTCTTGTCCCTCTCCCTCTTGTCCGTCTCCCTCTTGTCCGTCTCCCTCTTGTCCGTCTCCCTCTTGTCCCTCTCCCTCTTGTCCCTCTCCCTCTTGTCCGTCTCCCTCTTGTCCCTCTCCCTCTTGTCCGTCTCCCTCTTGTCCCTCTCCCTCTTGTCCGTCTCCCTCTTGTCCGTCTCCCTCTTGTCCCTCTCCCTCTTGTCCCTCTCCCTCTTGTCCGTCTCCCTCTTGTCCCTCTCCCTCTTGTCCGTCTCCCTCTTGTCCCTCTCCCTCTTGTCCGTCTCCCTCTTGTCCGTCTCCCTCTTGTCCGTCTCCCTCTTGTCCCTCTCCCTCTTGTCTATGTATCTCTCTCTATTATATATATTATTGCATATTCTCATATATTTCCTTGTACGTTCAGACATTGATGAGTGTGAGAACCCGGACGCTTGCAGCCAGATCTGCGTCAATTATAAAGGAGATTATAAATGTGAATGTTATGAAGGATTTCAGATGGACCCCATGACCAAGACGTGCAAAGCAGCAGGTAAGTGCGGGGTAAGTGCCCACTAAGGGGAGAACATTAACTCCTCATGAGCCGACGACCCAACATGTTTACAGGGAGGATACAAATGTGTATATATAATATATACAGGCCCATAGAGAGCGGCACCGGGACCGTGCAGTATATAAGCAGAAAGCACAACCAATTCCTAGTGAGAAATTCATTTACTGCCACGTTCCGGCTTCAGGCCTCAGGAGCTGGACACGTGGCTGGACACGTGGCAATACATGAATTTCTCCCTGTGCATTGGTCGGATGCTGCCACTTATTATATATTATTGTATATCACCTTGTGTTTCCTATAGGCCAGAGCCCATATCTCATCTTTACAAACCGCCATGAGCTGCGCCAGATCGACCTCGTCCGCAGAGATTATTTGCGTCTCGCCTCACAGCTGAAAAATGTTGTATCTCTGGACGTGGAAGTAATAAGCAAGAAGATTTACTGGTGTGACCTTTTCTATCGCAAAATTTACAGGTAAGTACTTGGCAAAGAACACTCGTCCCCACAATGGCTCACACTGCTGTGCTCTTGGATCTCTGCTGCTCACACTGCTGTGCTCTTGGATCTCTGCAGCTCGCACTGCTGTGCTCTTGGATCTCTGCAGCTCGCACTGCTGTGCTCTTGGATCTCTGCAGCTCACACTGCTGTGCTCTTGGATCTCTGCAGCTCGCACTGCTGTTCTCTTGGATCTCTGCTGCTCGCACTGCTGTGCTCTTGGATCTCTGCAGCTCGCACTGCTGTGCTCTTGGATCTCTGCAGCTCGCACTGCTGTGCTCTTGGATCTCTGCAGCTCACACTGCTGTGCTCTTGGATCTCTGCAGCTCGCACTGCTGTGCTCTGGGATCTCTGCAGCTCACACTGCTGTGCTCTTGGATCTCTGCTGCTCACACTGCTGTGCTCTTGGATCTCTGCAGCTCACACTGCTGTGCTCTTGGATCTCTGCAGCTCACACTGCTGTGCTCTTGGATCTCTGCAGCTCACACTGCTGTGCTCTTGGATCTCTGCAGCTCACACTGCTGTGCTCTTGGATTTCTGGATCTCACACTGCTGTGCTCTTGGATCCCTGCAGCTCACACGGCTGTGCTCTTGGATCTCTGCTGCTCACACTGCTGTGCTCTTGGATCTCTGCAGCTCACACTGCTGTGCTCTGGGATCTCTGCAGCTCACACGGCTGTGCTCTTGGATCTCTGCTGCTCGCACTGCTGTGCTCTTGGATCCCTGCAGCTCACACGGCTGTGCTCTTGGATCTCTGCTGCTCGCACTGCTGTGCTCTTGGATCTCTGCTGCTCGCACTGCTGTGCTCTTGGATCTCTGCAGCTCACACTGCTGTGCTCTTGGATCTCTGCAGCTCACACTGCTGTGCTCTTGGATCTCTGCTGCTCACACTGCTGTGCTCTTGGATCTCTGCTGCTCACACTGCTGTGCTCTTGGATCCCTGCAGCTCACACTGCTGTGCTCTTGGATCTCTGCAGCTCACACTGCTGTGCTCTTGGATCTCTGCAGCTCACACTGCTGTGCTCTTGGATCTCTGCAGCTCACACTGCTGTGCTCTTGGATCTCTGGATCTCACACTGCTGTGCTCTTGGATCTCTGCAGCTCGCACTGCTGTGCTCTAGAGATCTCTCACACTGCTGTGCTCTGGGATCCCTGCAGCTCACACTGCTGTGCTCTGGGATCCCTGCAGCTCGCACTGCTGTGCACTGTCCTCTCCGCTCTGGGTGACTGCTGTATAACTTGTAACCATGACTTTCTCTGCAGTTCTCCTCTGGATCGGGTCTCGGACCCCGCAGAACACGTCGTCTTGGTGAACAGTCACCTCCACTCCCCTGAGGGTCTCGCCGTGGACTGGATCCACAAGAACATTTACTGGACGGATTCTGGAAATAAGACGATTTCTGTGGCGACCAACGACGGCAGCAAACGGAAAACCCTCTTCAACCAGAGTCTGGGCGACCCGAGAGCCATCGCCGTGGACCCGACTACTGGGTGAGGTCTACGGAGACGACTCATCTGGCGTCCGGTTCTGATCCGGTGTCCGGTTATGATCCGGTGTCCGGTATACATTTATTATCTACATGTTTGCTTCCAGGTTCATGTTCTGGTCGGATTGGGGCGACCCGGCTAAGATAGAGAAGGCCGGGCTGAACGGGGGCGACCGCCAGGTGCTGGTCTCTGATGACATAGAGTGGCCCAATGGCATCACATTAGGTAAGTGGAAGGACTTGATCTTCTGGTTCCCCTTGTGGCTCATGCGGTTGTGGCTCATACAGGTGTGGCTCATACAGGTGTGGCTCATACAGGTGTGGCTCATACGGTTGTGGCTCATGCGGTTGTGGCTTATGCGGTTGTGGCTCATACAGGTGTGGCTCATACAGGTGTGGCTCATACAGGTGTGGCTCATACAGGTGTGGCTCATACGGTTGTGGCTCATGCGGTTGTGGCTCATACAGGTGTGGCTCATACAGGTGTGGCTCATACAGGTGTGGCTCATACAGGTGTGGCTCATACAGGTGTGGCTCATACAGGTGTGGCTCATACGGTTGTGGCTCATGCGGTTGTGGCTCATACAGGTGTGGCTCATACAGGTGTGGCTCATGCGGTTGTGGCTTATGCGGTTGTGGCTTATGCGGTTGTGGCTCGTACAGGTGTGGCTCGTGCAGGTGTGGCTCGTGCAGGTGTGGCTGATACAGGTGTGGCTGATACAGGTGTGGCTGATACAGGTGTGGTACATGCAGCTGTCCTCTATATGACCGCTCGCTCCTTCTTCTCCCCCAGATGTCCTGACCCACCGTCTGTATTGGGTGGACTCCAAGCTGCATACTCTCTCCAGCGTGGACTTCAATGGCTCCAGCAGGAAGCTGCTCATCTTGTCGGAGGATAAGCTCAGTCACCCCTTTGGTTTGGCCGTATTTGAGGTGAGGGCACATGGGGCACCACCAGCCGTGCCGTCATTCATCTCCAATCCCATGGAATCTTCCATGTTCCACGTCTCCGGGTTTGATCACCTCCCGCCTTTGGTTCCTGCAGGATAAGGTTTTCTGGACGGATCTGGAGAATGAGGCCATCTTCAGCGCCAACAGACTGACGGGAAAGGAGATCTCTGTCCTGGCCGAGAACCTCAACAATCCCCACGACATCGTGGTCGTTCACCAGTTAAAGCAGCCGAAAGGTACAAAGTCCCAGAGTAATAAACCTGGCGGCCACGTGTCCCACAGATGTAATAAACCAGGGGCCACGTGTCTCACAGATGTAATAAACCTGCGGCCACGTGTCCCACAGATGTAATAAACCTGCAGCCACGTGTCTCACAGATGTAATAAACCTGGGAGCCACGTGTCTCACAGATGTAATAAACCTGGGGCCACGTGTCCCACAGATGTAATAAACCTGGCAGCCATGTGTCCCACAGATGTAATAAACCTGGGGCCACGTGTCCCACAGATGTAATAAACCTGGCAGCCATGTGTCCCACAGATGTAATAAACGTGGCAGCCACGTGTCTCACAGATGTAATAAACCTGGGGGCCACGTGTCTTACAGATGTAATAAACCTGGCAGCCACGTGTCTCACAGATGTAATAAACCTGCGGCCACGTGTCCCACAGATGTAATAAACCTGGCAGCCACGTGTCTCACAGATGTAATAAACCTGCGGCCACGTGTCCCACAGATGTAATAAACCTGGCAGCCACGTGTCTCACAGATGTAATAAACCTGGGTCCACGTGTCTCACAGATGTAATAAACCTGGGGGCCACGTGTCTCACAGATGTAATAAACCTGGGGCCACGTGTCCTACAGATGTAATAAACCTGGAGCCACGTGTCCCACAGATGTAATAAACCTGGCAGCCACGTGTCCCACAGATGTAATAAACCTGCAGCCACTTGTCTCACTGATGTAATAAACCTGGGGGCCACGTGTCTCACAGATGTAATAAACCTGGGGCCACGTGTCTCACTGATATAATAAACCTGGGGGCCACGTGTCTTACAGATGTAATAAACCTGGGGCCACGTGTGTCACAGATTCGTGTCATTGCCTCCGGCCCGGGCCTCATCCTCCTTTCTACTCAATGATTTTGTGTCTTGCAGCTGTAAACGCCTGTAACCAGGGTCCACTCCCGAATGGCGGCTGTGAATACTTGTGCCTGGCCGCCCCTCAGATCTCCAGCCATTCCCCGAAATACACCTGTGCCTGTGCAGACGGCGTGGACCTGGGGCCGGATATGAGGAGCTGTGGCAAAGGTAAGTAGACCAGGAGGGTGCAGGACGCAGGGGTGCTACCAGCCCTGGGCGAGGGGAAGAAGGACTCTCAGGCTTTGTATGTAGGTGGGAGAAGGACTCTCAGGCTTTGTATGTAGGTGGGAGAAGGACTCTCAGGCTTTGTATGTAGGTGGGAGAAGGACTCTCAGGCTTTGTATGTAGGTTGGAGAAGGACTCACAGGCTTTGTATGTGGGCGGGAGAAGAAGGACTCTCAGGCTTTGTATGTAGGTGGGAGGAGAAGGACTCTCAGGCTTTGTATGTAGGTGGGAGGAGAAGGACTCTCAGGCTTTGTATGTGGGCGGGAGAAAAAGGACTCTCAGGCTTTGTATGTAGATGGGAGAAGAAGGACTCTCATGCTTTGTATGTAGATGGGAGAAGGAGGACTCACAGGCTTTGTATGTAGGTGGGAGAAGGACTCTCAGGCTTTGTATGTGGGCGGGAGAAGAAGGACTCTCAGGCTTTGTATGTAGATGGGAGAAGAAGGACTCTCAAGCTTTGTATGTGGGCGGGAGAAGAAGGACTCTCAGGCTTTGTATGTAGGTGAGAGAAGGACTCTCAGGCTTTGTATGTGGGCGGGAGAAGGAGGACTCTCAGGCTTTGTATGTGGGCGGGAGAAGGACTCTCAGGCTTTGTATGTAGATGGGAGAAGGAGGACTCACAGGCTTTGTATGTAGATGGGAGAAGAAGGACTCTCAGGCTTTGTATGTGGATGGGAGAAGTAGGACTCACAGGCTTTGTATGTAGGTGGGAGAAGAAGGACTCTCAAGCTTTGTGGGCGGGAGAAGGACTCACAGGCTTTGTATGTAGGTGAGAGAAGGAGGACTCTCAGGCTTTGTATGTGGGCGGGAGAAGGAGGACTCTCAGGCTTTGTATGTGGGCGGGAGAAGAAGGACTCTCAGGCTTTGTTTGTGGGCGGGAGAAGGACTCTCAGGCTTTGTATGTAGATGGGAGAAGGAGGACTCACAGGCTTTGTATGTGGGCGGGAGAAGAAGGACTCTCAGGCTTTGTATGTAGGTGGGAGAAGAAGGACTCTCAAGCTTTGTATGTGGGCGGGAGAAGAAGGACTCACAGGCTTTGTATGTAGGTGAGAGAAGGAGGACTCTCAGGCTTTGTATGTAGGTGGGAGAAGAAGGACTCTCAAGCTTTGTATGTGGGCGGGAGAAGAAGGACTCTCAGGCTTTGTATGTGGGCGGGAGAAGGAGGACTCTCAGGCTTTGTATGTGGGCGGGAGAAGGACTCTCAGGCTTTGTATGTGGGCGGGAGGAGAAGGACTCTCAGGCTTTGTATGTAGATGGGAGGAGAAGGACTCTCAGGCTTTGTATGTAGATGGGAGAAGGACTCTCAGGCTTTGTATGTGGGCGGGAGAAGGAGGACTCTCAGGCTTTGTATGTGGGCGGGACTCTCAGGCTTTGTATGTAGGTGGGAGAAGGACTCTCAGGCTTTGTACGTGGGCGGGAGAAGGAGGACTCTCAGGCTTTGTTTGTGGGCAGGAGAAGGAGGACTCTCAGGCTTTGTTTGTGGGCGGGAGAAGGAGGACTCTCAGGCTTTGTATGTGGGCGGGAGAAGGACTCTCAGGCTTTGTATGTGGGCGGGAGGACTCACAGGCTTTGTATGTAGGCGGGAGAAAAAGGACTCTCAGGCTTTGTATGTGGGCAGGAGAAGAAGGACTCTCAGGCTTTGTATGTAGATGGGAGAAGAAGGACTCTCAGGCTTTGTATGTGGGCGGGAAAAGAAGGACTCTCAGGCTTTGTATGTAGATGGGAGAAGTAGGACTCACAGGCTTTGTATGTAGGTGGGAGAAGGACCCTCAGGCTTTGTATGTGGGCGGGAGAAGAAGGACTTTCAGGCTTTGTATGTAGATGGGAGAAGAAGGACTCTCAAGCTTTGTATGTGGGCGGGAGAAGAAGGACTCACAGGCTTTGTATGTAGGTGGGAGAAGGACTCTCAGGCTTTGTATGTGGGCGGGAGAAGGAGGACTCTCAGGCTTTGTATGTGGGCTGGAGAAGGACTCTCAGGCTTTGTATGTGGATGGGAGAAGGAGGACTCACAGGCTTTGTATGTAGATGGGAGAAGGACTCTCAGGCTTTGTATGTGGGCGGGAGAAGGAGGACTCTCAGGCTTTGTATGTAGATGGGAGGAGAAGGACTCTCAGGCTTTGTATGTAGATGGGAGGAGAAGGACTCTCAGGCTTTGTATGTAGATGGGAGAAGGACTCTCAGGCTTTGTATGTGGGCGGGAGAAGGAGGACTCTCAGGCTTTGTATGTAGGTGGGAGAAGGACTCTCAGGCTTTGTATGTAGATGGGAGAAGGACTCTCAGGCTTTGTATGTGGGCGGGAGAAGGAGGACTCTCAGGCTTTGTATGTAGGTGGGAGAAGGACTCTCAGGCTTTGTACATGGGCGGGAGAAGGAGGACTCTCAGGCTTTGTATGTAGGTGGGAGAAGAAGGACTCTCAGGCTTTGTATGTGGGCGGGAGAAGGACTCTCAGGCTTTGTATGTGGGCGGGAGAAGGACTCTCAGGCTTTTTATGTGGGCGGGAGGACTCACAGGCTTTGTATGTAGGCGGGAGAAAAAGGACTCTCAGGCTTTGTATGTGGGCAGGAGAAGAAGGACTCTCAGGCTCTGTATGTAGATGGGAGAAGGACTCTCAGGCTTTGTATGTGGGCGGGAGGACTCACAGGCTTTGTATGTAGGCGGGAGAAAAAGGACTCTCAGGCTTTGTATGTAGATGGGAGAAGAAGGACTCTCAGGCTTTGTATGTGGGCAGGAGAAGAAGGACTCTCAGGCTTTGTATGTAGATGGGAGAAGGACTCTCAGGCTTTGTATGTGGGCGGGAGAAGAAGGACTCTCAGGCTTTGTATGTAGGTGGGAGAAGGAGGACTCTCAGGCTTTGTATGTAGGTGGGAGAAGGACTCTCAGGCTTTGTATGTAGTTGGGGGAAGGACTCACAGGCTTTGTATGTGGGTGGGAGAAGGACTCTCAGGCTTTGTATGTAGATGGGAGAAGGAGGACTCTCAGGCTTTGTATGTAGTTGGGAGAAGGACTCACAGGCTTTGTATGTGGGTGGGAGAAGGACTCTCAGGCTTTGTATGTGGGTGGGAGAAGAAGGACTCTCAGGCTTTGTATGTAGATGGGAGAAGGACTCTCTGGGGGTCAGTGCTTGGTCTCTGGGGGTCGGTGCTTGGTCTCTGGGGGTCGGTGCTTGGTCTCTGGGGGTGGGTGCTTGGTCTCTGGGGGTGGGTGCTTGGTCTCTGGGGGTGGGTGCTTGGTCTCTGGGGGTGGGTGCTTGGTCTCTGGGGGTGGGTGCTTGGTCTCTGGGGGTGGGTGCTTGGTCTCTGGGGGTGGGTGCTTGGTCTCTGGGGGTGGGTGCTTGGTCTCTGGGGATCGGTGCTTGGTCTCTGGGGATCGGTGCTTGGTCTCTGGGGATCGGTGCTTGGTCTCTGGGGATCGGTGCTTGGTCTCTGGGGGTCGGTGCTTGGTCTCTGGGGATCGGTGCTTGGTCTCTGGGGATCGGTGCTTGGTCTCTGGGGGTCTCTGGGGGTCGGTGCTTGGTCTCTGGGGGTCGGTGCTTGGTCTCTGGGGGTCGGTGCTTGGTCTCTGGGGGTCAGTGCTTGGTCTCTGGGGGTCGGTGCTTGGTCTCTGGGGGTCTCTGGGGGTCGGTGCTTGGTCTCTGGGGGTCGGTGCTTGGTCTCTGGGGGTCAATGCTTGGTCTCTGGGGGTCGGTGCTTGGTCTCTGGGGGTCGTTGCTTGGTCTCTGGGGGTCGGTGCTTGGTCTCTGGGGGTCAATGCTTGGTCTCTGGGGGTCGGTGCTTGGTCTCTGGGGGTCGGTGCTTGGTCTCTGGGGGTCAGTGCTTGGTCTCTGGGGGTCGGTGCTTGGTCTCTGGGGGTCGGTGCTTGGTCTCTGGGGGTCGGCGCTTGGTCTCTGGGGGTCGACGCTTGGTCTCTGGGGGTCGGCGCTTGGTCTCTGGGGGTCGGCGCTTGGTCTCTGGGGGTCGGCGCTTGGTCTCTGGGGGTCGGTGCTTGGTCTCTGGGGGTCGGTGCTTGGTCTCTGGGGGTCGGTGCTTGGTCTCTGGGGGTCGGTGCTTGGTCTCTGGGGGTCTCTGGGGGTCGGTGCTTGGTCTCTGGGGGTCGGTGCTTGGTCTCTGGGGGTCAATGCTTGGTCTCTGGGGGTCGGTGCTTGGTCTCTGGGGGTCGGTGCTTGGTCTCTGGGGGTCGGTGCTTGGTCTCTGGGGGTCGGTGCTTGGTCTCTGGGGGTCGGCGCTTGGTCTCTGGGGGTCGGCGCTTGGTCTCTGGGGGTCGACGCTTGGTCTCTGGGGGTCGGCGCTTGGTCTCTGGGGGTCGGCGCTTGGTCTCTGGGGGTCGGCGCTTGGTCTGTGGGGGTCGGCGCTTGGTCTCTGGGGGTCGGCGCTTGGTCTCTGGGGGTCGGCGCTCGGTCTCTGGGGGTCGGCGCTCGGTCTCTGGGGGTCGGCGCTCGGTCTCTGGGGGTCGGCGCTCGGTCTCTGGGGGTCGGCGCTCGGTCTCTGGGGGTCGGCGCTCGGTCTCTGGGGGTCGGCGCTCGGTCTCTGGGGGTCGGCGCTCGGTCTCTGGGGGTCGGCGCTCGGTCTCTGGGGGTCGGCGCTCGGTCTCTGGGGGTCGGCGCTCGGTCTCTGGGGGTCGGCGCTCGGTCTCTGGGGGTCGGCGCTCGGTCTCTGGGGGTCGGCGCTCGGTCTCTGGGGGTCGGCGCTCGGTCTCTGGGGGTCGGCGCTCGGTCTCTGGGGGTCGGCGCTCGGTCTCTGGGGGTCGGCGCTCGGTCTCTGGGGGTCGGCGCTCGGTCTCTGGGGGTCGGCGCTCGGTCTCTGGGGGTCGGCGCTCGGTCTCTGGGGGTCGGCGCTCGGTCTCTGGGGGTCGGCGCTCGGTCTCTGGGGGTCGGCGCTCGGTCTCTGGGGGTCGGCGCTCGGTCTCTGGGGGTCGGCGCTCGGTCTCTGGGGGTCGGCGCTCGGTCTCTGGGGGTCGGCGCTCGGTCTCTGGGGGTGGGTGCTCGGTCTCTGGGGGTCGGCGCTCGGTCTCTGGGGGTCGGCGCTCGGTCTCTGGGGGTCGGCGCTCGGTCTCTGGGGGTCGGCGCTCGGTCTCTGGGGGTCGGCGCTCGGTCTCTGGGGGTCGGCGCTCGGTCTCTGGGGGTCGGCGCTCGGTCTCTGGGGGTCGGCGCTCGGTCTCTGGGGGTCGGCGCTCTGTCTCTGGGGGTCGGCGCTCTGTCTCTGGGGGTCGGCGCTCTGTCTCTGGGGGTCGGCGCTCGGTCTCTGGGGGTCGGCGCTCGGTCTCTGGGGGTCGGCGCTCGGTCTCTGGGGGTCGGCGCTCGGTCTCTGGGGGTCGGCGCTCGGTCTCTGGGGGTCGGCGCTCGGTCTCTGGGGGTCGGCGCTCTGTCTCTGGGGGTCGGCGCTCTGTCTCTGGGGGTCGGCGCTCTGTCTCTGGGGGTCGGCGCTCTGTCTCTGGGGGTCGGCGCTCTGTCTCTGGGGGTCGGCGCTCTGTCTCTGGGGGTCGGCGCTCGGTCTCTGGGGGTCGGCGCTCGGTCTCTGGGGGTCGGCGCTCGGTCTCTGGGGGTCGGCGCTCGGTCTCTGGGGGTCAGTGCTGCTGGGGGTCCATGATTTTTTATCTGATTTATAGTTTGATTCTTTCCTTCCTGTTCCCTTTATCCACTTTCTCTCCTTGTGTCTTGTATTTCTCCACATTTGTTGCAGCGACTACAACCACTCAAGCAACTTCACCTCCGCCCCCTACGGAGCCCCCGACCACAGCGCCTGTCCCCACCCTAGGGACCACCCCAGGGACCACCACCCCGGGTACCACCACCCCAGGGACCACCAAGGTGATCCATCCCTCCAGCCCTGCAGACATCCTGGGTCCTACCTCCAGCCACAGGGAGCTGCAGCCTCCCACCACCAGGAACTCTAGTGTCTTCCAGCAGTGTAAGGGTGCCCGGTGTTATAATATACGGATAATGTGTATTACGCTCCAGCTATAACCTTCTCATGTCTCTATAGATGGAAACGGAGATTCTGACCTCAGGTCCACACTGACCGCTGCAGTCATAGGTGTAGCCGTACCAGTGGGTAAGTAATACTGAGATACTAAGGGTCGTGGGGTTTTCCACATCTCTGCTTGCTGCCTTGGA
This sequence comes from Engystomops pustulosus, assembly GCF_040894005.1. Classification (NCBI taxonomy): domain Eukaryota; kingdom Metazoa; phylum Chordata; class Amphibia; order Anura; family Leptodactylidae; genus Engystomops; species Engystomops pustulosus. The sequence continues at coordinate 104,356,822 of NC_092420.1, read as the reverse complement.
ATGGGAAGATCTGTCCTGGCAGCCTCCAGGGCAGAACATCCTCCGCCCTTCCCAATGCCCCTGTCTTGGCACTTACTGGGTCTCTGTCTACTTCCTGTGCCCGTTTTGTGACACAGGAATTGCCTAACCAGTGATTGGCTGATCAAGCATTTCCTGTCTCTCAAAATTGGACCAGGAATTGTGGACCGGCAGGAATCAGAATGGCGGGGATGGTGGATTATATACAGGGAACCTGTCTCCAGGAATGTCATTTTAGCTTCTGACAGGTTCCTACAGCTTATTCTATGCTGATCAACATTCTGAATGATTTCAGTACTTTCTATAAGTTTATTTCACATTACCTGGTATCCTGCCAGCAGCATGTGATGAGTCTCCGCGGAGGGGCAGCTGCAGCCTGTGTCTCCTCATACATTCTCCCTCTCCTCCTCACCATCCCACTCCCCTGCTCAATGCACATGACAGGAAGTGTGGAGGTAAGTGATCGAAATTGCGGCTCCCCTTGGTGATCTGGCTCATTAGGCTCCCCTCACTAAGAAAAGCCGACTCTAATAGGGAGCCGCGGGCCAGGCAATCATCCCACACCGCACCACTTTTAACCCGATTGTATTGGGATAAAGGGGGCGTGGTGAGCCAGTTATGGGGCGGGGTTAAGTGAGCCGCCTGTTCGCCTACATCACTAGTGGAGGAGACTGACACAGGCTGCTGCTGCCCCTCCCTCCCCTGGACTCACCACATGCTGCTGGCAGGGAGCCAGGCAATGTGAAATAAACTTATAGAAAGTACTGAAATTATTCAGACTGCTGACAAAGGCATTTTTGAAATCAGCACAGCAGAGGCTATTGGAACCTGTCAGCAGCTAAACATACCATTCCTGGTGACAGGTTCCCTTTTGAACCACTGTAAAGCTTTGGATGTTCTCACTCGTAGCTGTTCTGGCGCTCCTCTGCCTCTCCGGATTTCTCATTTGGAGGAACTGGAAGCGGAAGAATACAAAAAGCATGAATTTTGATAATCCAGTCTATCGGAAAACTACTGAGGAGGAAGAGGAGGAGGAGGAAGAGATCCATATTGGTCGCACATCTCAGATTGGCCACGTCTATCCGGCTGTGAGTACAACCGTCCCCGGCCACGTGCAGCCACGTGACTACTTCATGTATAATGATTCATTGTGACTGAGGGGATCCACAATGTATCGGGGTCCAATCACCGCTCCCTACAGTCCCAGGGAATCTGTGCCTGACCTCCCGCAGAGGAAGCTGCCAAAGACCATCTCCTTACGGAGCTTCATTCCCCTTCCTGACCCACGTCTGTGGCCTCCCACCGGCTCCCGGCACTGATGAGGAGCAATGACTCCGTATGCACGGCTTCTGCTGTCCTCTCAGGTCACTAGGCTTCTTGAAAGCTGGACATTGATATATGGGAGCGGCCTTATGTGATACTGGGTCCTAGACGGCTCTGTGCGGGTCCCCAATAATGTCCCATCTTCTAGAAAAACCTTCATAGCTGCTGGAGGAGAACAGGATTCAGGCTGATTTATCTACCAAGTTCCCCCCCAACCAGTGCCCCCCCACCCCCCATCCAGTGTCCCTCCCCCATCCAGTCCCCTCCCCATCTAGTGCCCTCACCCACCCCAACCAGTGCCCTTCCCCCATCCAGTGCCCCTCCCCGATCCAGTGCCCCCCCATCTAGTGCCCTCCCCCATCACCATCCAGTGCCCCTCCCCATCCAGTGCCCCTCCCCCCATCCAGTGCCCCCCCATCTAGTGCCCTTCCCCATCACCATCCAGTGCCCCTCCCCCATCCAGTGCCCCTCCCCCCATCCAGTGCTCCTCCCCCATCCAGTGCCCCTCCCCATCCAGTGCCCTCCCCCATCACCATCCAGTGCCCCTCCCCATCCAGTGCCCCTCCCCCCATCCAGTGCCCTTCCCCATCACCATCCAGTGCTCCTCCCCCACCTAGTGCCCCTCCCCCATCCAGTGCCCCTCCCCCCATCCAGTGCCCCTCCCCCATCCAGTGCCCCTCCCCCATCCAGTGCTGCAGGTTGTAGGAGATCGTGCAGGCTCCTCTGTGTGCTCCCCCATCACCATCCAGTGCCCCTCCCCATCCAGTGCCCCTCCCCCCATCCAGTGCCCCTCCCCCCATCCAGTGCCCCTCCCCCGTCCAGTGCCCCTCCCCCCATCCAGTGCCCCTCCCCCGTCCAGTGCTGCAGGTTGTAGGAGATGGTGCAGGCTCCTCTGTGTGCTCCCGGTGCTCCCCGTCCTCATGTCCTGTTCTTGTGGTTTGTGTATTCCCCAGCGGGTGGCGCTGAGCCTGGAGGACGATGGTTTGCCCTGAGGATGGAAACGTCAGAGAACCCGTCAGCAGCCGCAGAGCGTCTCCGCACGTAACGGACTGGAGGATCCTGGGAGCTGCGCGGCGCCATCGATCCGTCTACAGTTTTATGTTCTCGCTACTGAAATATTTATTTTGCTGATGGACGACCACAAAAATGTAATAATTCAGACATCCAAAGGATGAGGCTTTCTATGTGTAATCTTTTCTACAGATTTTTACTGGAGGCGCCCCTCCCCCCTGACTACGTGCACACAGACGCCTCCCGCGACAGACGCAGTTTTAAAATATTATATTTATAGACATTTTTTTGTACATAACAAAAAAATAAAAAAACTTTGTGGTTCTCCATCAACATTAAAGGAAATCTACCACATGGATGCGGGGCAGACACTCTGCAAATGAGCCTCAGGGGCTCCTGTCTACTCCACAAAAGCATCTACTGGCTCCGCCTTCTGCTAATTATTCAGCGTTTCTGTCTGTCTCCTCCCAACCCGAAAGGGGCGTGAATAATTAGCAGATGAGGGAGGCGGCTTCTGTGATGCAGACAGGAGCCCCTGAGGCTCATTTGCAGAATTTAAAAAGACATAAAAATAAGCCCGCTCCTGCACCAGGAGGCTCTGGCCAGCGAGTAGAGGCGCTGCCCCCATGTGGTAGAATTAATAATAATAATTTAGAAAGTTTTTTGTAGGATATTTATTAACCTGGGTGTGACTGGGGCGCGGGAGATTCTCTGTAAATACCCGGGGTGAGAGTATTTATTTTTTGTATGTTGCGGGTTTCTATGTTAGTCGGTCGCTGATCTCTCTGGTTACGATTATTTTTAGGTTTTCTCTGATTATATTTCGGGTGTAATCCGGCGGCCGGAGGAAAAATATGATAAACATTAATAATTTTAGGAATAAAACAAAAAAATATGAAAATAGAAGAATTTTTTTTACATATTTTGGGGGGGGGGGTCTAACCCTTACTGCAGTCCTGTGACGTGTAGTTGTCTGATGACGCGTCTGAGGAGTGGAGGGAAGTTTTCTGTTTTGCCGCACGACATTTGTGCAGGTAAATCCTAAGATCTTCATTTATAGGATTGATCCCTCCAGGCAGGGGCGGAGCGGGAACCATAGACCCCACCCACCTGACCGATACTGAAGCTGGGGGCGGGTCAGACTACACAAGACTTCATGAAGGGGCGGAGCTATATGTATAATCTGGTTTCTAGGGTTTTTCTGCAGTGGTGTTCAGTGTCGGGCGTTGGACGCCGATGTCTCTCTCTGTTCAGCAGCTTTTGGGTCGATCACTTCCTCCATCTACACAATGTCCTCTCATCTTGAAAGAAATCTCCAAATTCCACGATAATCCCGGGACATTCCTCCTAGATCCGGCACCGGGACTGTGGGATCTTCTTATATCTGTTCTCCATGACCTCCCTCCTTCTTTAGGGGGGTGTTACCGGAAACCCCTGCGTGCTGAAGCTTCACAGGCTGGTACACTGTACTTCCCCCTCCCACTGTGTGAGATTACAGTAGGTAGGCTGTGAATCTACAGCACAGAGGGGCTCTGGTAACACCCCCATCCCGGTGCCGGATCTATGAGGAATGTCCCGGGGCCTGGATCTATGGGTAATGTCCCGGTGCCCGGATCTATGAGGAATGTCCCGGATTATCAGGAAGGATCCCGGTGCTCTGTCTTTAGTGACCTCTTAGAGGTGATGGGATTTTCTATGTTACTGTACACAGGTTTTAGTGCAGCTTTATCTCATACATTACAATGGGGGCTGGTATCACATCGGTCCATGTGACCCACAGACACCCCCCCCCTTCCCAGGCCCAGACGATTGGGTGATGCGGGTCCCCCTCGCTGCTGGTCGGAGGGGCGCAGGTAACGTCTCGGGTTTATCCCGGGATCTTGGATGAAGCTCCTCGGCTTCTTGGATATTCAGATCCAGGAGAAAAAAACGACAATTTTTGGGCTGTGACTTTGGGGTCGTATTAGTTTCTTGTTGTCCCTGACGTCCTGATACGGACCCCGGCGTCTCCAGATATTACAGGGGGGGGTGATGTTCTGCCATAGGCCAGATCTGGGTTTATTGCTGATGGTTCTGGGTTATGTACAGAATTGGACCAATCAGATTGATGTAGACGCGTTGGTTCTGATTGGTTCTTGTTGACGCTTTTCCGCCATTCGGCCTGTGGGGGGGGAATCCCGGGATATTACACTGTACACAGGTTCTTGCTGCTGCTCGTGTGCGCCCCCTACAGGCCGGTGACTGCAGACATTGGGGGTGACATTATGGGGTCTCCAGGAGCTGACATCTGATGTAACGCAACGTGTGAGCGCCCTCAGTCACTCATCTAATCCCAACCCCGGATTACGCTGCTCATTCATTGGATATTCCGAGAATTCGGGGGGGGGGGGGGAATCCTTTGGATCAGGGCTGGTCTAGTGCTAAAAAATAAAAACTCAGTTTACAGTGATCCTGTTCCCTCTTTCAGGATTTGGTTCCGGTCCGTTTGCTGATGGTCCATCCGGGCGGGACCGGTCCTGGTTAGGGGTCCACGACAGCCAATCAGCTGCTCCGAATGGGGCGATAAAATCACTTGTATCCTGTTTTTAGGTTTTTAGTTTTGTGTGTTATAAGTTTCTGGTTCTGGTACTAAAGCCATATATTATAATCAGGGGGCGGCTCCTCTATCTGCCCCTCCCACAAGAGCAAAGCATGATGGGTAACGGTGGCAGAATGTGGACATTTCAAGGGCTTCTCCTCATTGGGACTAATATTCTGAATACTTCTCACTATATTCTTCAAGAGCACAGGGTAAACCGGGGCCCAGGGCTGCTGGGGGCCCCACATAATGAATCCATAGGGGGGGGGGGGCTATCTGCGATAATAAACTAGGGAATATATTAGGTAACAGTTTTAGTTTCTGAGCCACTGAGGCTCTGTCACCCAGGGGCCCACTGAGGCTCTGTCACCCAGGGGCCCCCACTGATGCTGTCACCAAGGAGCCCCCACTGAGGCTCTATCACCCAAGGGCCCCCACTGAGGCTGTTACCTAGGGGCCCCCACTGAGGCTCTGTCACCCAGGGGCCCCCACTGAGGCTCTGTCACCCAGGGGGCCCCACTGAGGCTCTGTCACCCAGGGGGCCCCACTGAGGCTGTTACCTAGGGGCCCCCACTGAGGCTCTGTCACCCAGGGGCCACTGATGCTCTGTCACCCAGGGGCCCCCACTGAGGCTCTATCACCCAGGGGCCACTGAGGCTCTGTCACCCCGGGGGCCTCCTGATACCTGGGGCCGCCCCTGGATCTTTGGATATTAATGGGTCAGACAATAAATGGGGTTTATGAGTCTCTGAGCACAGATATAACGGTCTATAGGTCTATGTGTATATATGTGGATGTCTATATATAGGTACATGCAGCACATCAGGCAGAGCTGTCGGCGGGTGCATTGTGGGCGGGGCCTAGCAGTGTACGAGGGCACTTTACATGGATCTAACCCTCCTAGTTACAGATCAACCAAAGCTCTTCACATTTTTTACAACTAGGGTTGAATTTCTTACATTTTCTTTGGTTTTGTGTCTTTTTATATATAATGTGTTGCTGGACTCGAGGTCCCTCGCGAGGTCCTGTAACCCCCGCATCCCCCTGAGCGGGTCCTTCTGTCTGGTGCTGGGGCTTCAGGAGATCTGTAAATACTTGCAATGTCTTAACCCAGATTTTTAACTTGTACAATTACGACCTGTTTCTACATAGAAGAATAAAACCTTTTTTACCCTTCGCCTCGTCCGTTATTTCATTATTGGCGCCGACTTCTCCAAGTGAAAATGTTCTGTTTTATTGAGAACGAAATCTGAGATTTAACAACTTGTAAATCAATGATCAGGAAGATAATGGGAAACTTTATTATTACTTTTACATTGATTATACGATATGAGAAGTTATTCAGGTCTTTATTCGTCCCCTGCCTTTCTTCCAGTCTGTAAATCGTCTCCTCTCCCCGTAACCACTGACCCCCAAGAAACAAAGGATCCTGATAAAGTCTCTAAAGACTTACAATGTGACTGTGAAGTACATACAGTTTTTTCCATAGATGCAATAGCTGAAAACGGACATCATCACCTTACTGCAGCAGTTCCCCGCTCTGCTCTGCCTCCGCTCCTCAGCCATGCACTCTGGGTGCCAGGAAGAATTCATACAGAGAAACAGGAAAGAGCAGGAGATGCAGAGTATGAACTCCAGTAATTCCAGGAAGCGGCTCCTTCATGTCTGTGCTGTCCTGTCTACACTCTGCTCTCATGTTCCCCACACACAGTCCATCTCCTCCCCTGCAGCCGCTCAGTTAACCCCTTCACGCTCCATGACGGATATATCTGCCACGGAGCTATGAAGGGTGTATGAAGAGGGCTCACAGGCTGCATATCGCAGCAAAGACCCATTGCTAAAACCCGCGGTCGGTGCTTGCACACAGACACCTCGGGTATCGCCGCGTCCCAAAATGCCCGATCTATCAAAATATAAAAACGGTTACGGCCGGCGGTGACCCCCGGAACGGGAAATGGTGCCCAAATGTCCGAAACGTGACTTTTGCACCTTTTTACATGACATAAAAAATGTAATGAAAAGTGATCAAAATGTCGCACAGTCTTCAAAATGGTAGCAATGAAAACGTCAGGCCATTTCGCAAAAAATGACCCCTCCCCCTGTGCCGTGCACCCAAGTATGAAAAATGTATTCCTTAATGGGTTAAATAAATGAAATACAGAGAATCATCCACAATAGCGATGTGTCGTTCGTGAACAACGGGCGCCGGCTCCCATCGATGAGCCAATGGCTCACTAAACCCCACCCCTAACTGGCTCAGGAGTGATTGACTGGCCAGCGGCTCCCTATTATATATTAGATAGGGAGCCGGCTCTTTGTAGTGAGCGAAGCCTAATGAGCCTGATCACTAAGAAGAGCCGGAAATCACCAGTCCACAAGCCGGATCTGCACAACAGCTCAGTCTCTCAGCATTTGGGGAAGTGAGGGAAGCAGCTCTGGCCTCAGCTGATGACACAACCTGCAAGTGCTGCCCCCTAGGGGAGAAGTTTATACAAAGGGTTGATGGATAAACCAGATTGGATCTGAGGCCAGGAAGAAGCCAGCAGCAGGACGCCGGCTCACCGGGAGTATGTACGGCCAGAGATAAACTCTAAAGGTTATACAGGAATAAACTCTGAGGGCGCGTTCACACGTTGCGTTTTCATTGCGTTTGAAACGCATATACAACAGCTGATGAGAGGTAATTTGCCTAATTACATTTGAGTTTACAAACGTAAATGGTATGTTAACAAAAACCGCATGCGTTAACATCGCATTTACGATGCGTTTTGTAAACGGAAATGTTAACAGTGATGTAATTAGGCAAATCACCCCTCCTCGGCTGTTGTATATGCCTTTCAAACGCAATGAAAATGCAACGTGTGAACGCGCCCTCAGGCTACATTCACACTGCTGTTGCCGCCGTACCGTAGCACGGGGAGAGTTGGAGGAGGTGAGCGCAGCTGACCCCGCCCCTCTCCATAGGAAGATATGGGCCACGGCTATTTCCGTCCTATCGATTTCCGGGGTACGGAGCGGTACGGTGCCGAGCGGCCATTGCTGTCTATGGGGGACGTATATCAGCCGTATATAAGTCCCCCATACGGCAGTGTGAATGCAGCCTAAGTAAATATCAAAGGAAACTTTATTTATAATATTTATATATATGGAGCCCAGGAGGTAGATGCTGGGAGAATGGAGCGGTGTCCGGGTGTGGAAGCTGCAGCTCTGGGTCAGAGTCTCCTGGGATTGGGTCCTGTGTCAGTACTGAAGGTTTCCTGTGCACTAACTCTCCGGTCACTGTGAGGTCTGGACCATGTGCTCCCCCTGTACAGGGTATTTATACTCCCCCTGGTCAGGTGGTGGCTCCTCTCCAATCACACTCCAGATTACAATACAGCCACATGATTGGATAACATCTTACACCCACTTAACTATTTCCTGTCCAGGCCGAGGCTCCAGCTGCTATGACCTGACATTCCCCAGTAATAACTATGGCGGCTGAGAAAGGTCATTTCCTTCTCATCACTTGTTCACATTTTCACCTTCGAGTTTTAATTAATTGTTTAAGTTCAGAATCTTCCGGCGCAGAGAAGACAATAACCCTCCATGTCCTGGGCCGGCGGCCATTTTATCGGAGACCAATCCCATATAATAACATGTCCGCCCGCCCCTCCCGCGCTGCAATACAAATCACACGCGCGCTCTAGCGATAGGCGGCAATGACTCCGCCCCTTCTCCTCATTGGTTGCATCGCCAGTCGCGTGGCTGACGTCACCGGGCGGAAGTACGTAATACGTTTGCGCCTCCCGCAGGAAGTTTCGGTTACTTCGTGTCTCGCAGGGAACATCATGGGCAGCGATTTCTACCTCCGCTACTACGTGGGACACAAGGGGAAGTTCGGACACGAGTTTTTAGAGTTTGAGTTCCGGCCTGATGGTAAGAAGCGGCCGGGGGCGTGTAGTCGGGTCGTATGTCGGGGGAGAACAGCTGCGGCTGGGAAAGTGCTGAGAGCCGCGGAGGGTTGTGGGAGTTTTCTCTTATGTATTGTTTATGTTTGTAGAATCACTTAAAGGGATTGTCCATGTAGATGTGCGAGCAGCAGGAAGGGATTAACCCTTAGTCGCTCGGTGTATTGTCTCCTGGGTCACGTGTGTATCGTGGGGGCGGCAGGGGTCACGGACGCCCCGTACATGCGGCTCTGCTCGGTGATTGGCTGCAGGGGTCACATGATCCATGGACCTGATGTCATCACTTAGGAAATCCAGGATCTTGTGGATCAGGGAAAATCTCCCATCAGACTCCATCCTGATGATCCCGGGACATTGCTCATAGATCCGGGACTGTGGCCTCCTCCCTTCTAACATAGACTCCGAAACCTTTGCTAATGATCCAGAAGCCCCCCCCCCCCCTCCGTACTGTAGCTTCACAGGCTGTTACACTGTGCAGGAGCCCTCAGGTAGATCCTGATGGTCTGATCCTCTGTACTGGAACAATCGCCTGAACGGACGCGAAGCGGGAGACAGATTATAATATATATTACAGGGTGTTATTATAGTGTGTGAGGCTCGGATAGTGCGGGGGGGAGGTTATTATACAGTGTGTGAGGCTCGGATAGTGGGGGGGGGGAGGTTATTATACAGTGTGTGAGGCTCGGATAGTGCGGGGGGGAGGTTATTATACAGTGTGTGAGGCTCGGATAGTGGGGGGGGGGAGGTTATTATACAGTGTGTGAGGCTCGGATAGTGCGGGGGGGGGGTTATTATACAGTGTGTGAGGCTCGGATAGTGCGGGGGGGGGGGAGGTTATTATACAGTGTGTGAGGCTCGGATAGTGCGGGGGGGGAGGTTATTATACAGTGTGTGAGGCTCGGATAGTGCGGGGGGGGGGGGGGGGTTATTATACAGTGTGTGAGGCTCGGATAGTGCGGGGGGGGGGAGGTTATTATACAGTGTGTGAGGCTCGGATAGTGCGGGGGGGGAGGTTATTATACAGTGTGTGAGGCTCGGATAGTGGGGGGGGGGGAGGTTATTATACAGTGTGTGAGGCTCGGATAGTGCGGGGGGGGGGTTATTATACAGTGTGTGAGGCTCGGATAGTGCGGGGGGGAGGTTATTATACAGTGTGTGAGGCTCGGATAGTGGGGGGGGGGGAGGTTATTATACAGTGTGTGAGGCTCGGATAGTGCCGGGGGGGGAGGTTATTATACAGTGTGTGAGGCTCGGATAGTGCGGGGGGGAGGTTATTATACAGTGTGTGAGGCTCGGATAGTGGGGGGGGGGGAGGTTATTATACAGTGTGTGAGGCTCGGATAGTGCCGGGGGGGGAGGTTATTATACAGTGTGTGAGGCTCGGATAGTGCGGGGGGGAGGTTATTATACAGTGTGTGAGGCTCGGATAGTGCGGGGGGGAGGTTATTATACAGTGTGTGAGGCTCGGATAGTGCGGGGGGGAGGGTTATTATACAGTGTGTGAGGCTCGGATAGTGCGGGGGGGAGGTTATTATACAGTGTGTGAGGCTCGGATAGTGCCGGGGGGGGAGGTTATTATACAGTGTGTGAGGCTCGGATAGTGCGGGGGGGAGGTTATTATACAGTGTGTGAGGCTCGGATAGTGCGGGGGGGAGGTTATTATACAGTGTGTGAGGCTCGGATAGTGCCGGGGGGGGGGGGGGTTATTATACAGTGTGTGAGGCTCGGATAGTGCGGGGGGGGGGTTATTATACAGTGTGTGAGGCTCGGATAGTGCGGGGGGGGTTATTATACAGTGTGTGAGGCTCGGATAGTGCGGGGGGGGGGGAGGTTATTATACAGTGTGTGAGGCTCGGATAGTGCGGGGGGGGGGGAGGTTATTATACAGTGTGTGAGGCTCGGATAGTGCGGGGGGGGGGAGGTTATTATACAGTGTGTGAGGCTCGGATAGTGCGGGGGGGGGGAGGTTATTATACAGTGTGTGAGGCTCGGATAGTGCGGGGGGGGTTATTATACAGTGTGTGAGGCTCAGATAGTGCGGGGGGGGGGGTTATTATACAGTGTGTGAGGCTCGGATAGTGCGGGGGGGGGGGGAGGTTATTATACAGTGTGTGAGGCTCGGATAGTGCGGGGGGGGGGGTTATTATACAGTGTGTGAGGCTCGGATAGTGCGGGGGGGGGTTATTATACAGTGTGTGAGGCTCGGATAGTGCGGGGGGGGGGGT